>NW_028188082.1:0-272988 GCF_964204655.1 Triturus cristatus
CCTAAACCCTAGCCCCCGGAGCCCTAAGCCCTAGCAGGGAGCCCTGAACCCTAATGCCCAGCCCCAACCCTAATCCCCCAGCCCTAAACCCTAGCCCCGGAGCCCTAAGCCCTAGCAGGGAGCCCTGAACCCTAATGCCCAGCCCCCAACCCTAATCCCCAGCCCTAAACCCTAGCCCCGGAGCCCTAAGCCCTAGCAGGGAGCCCTGAACCCTAATGCCCAGCCCCCAACCCTAATCCCCAGCCCTAAACCCTAGCCCCGGAGCCCTAAGCCCTAGCAGGGAGCCCTGAACCCTAATGCCCAGCCCCCAACCCTAATCCCCAGCCCTAAACCCTAGCCCCGGAGCCCTAAGCCCTAGCAGGGAGCCCTGAACCCTAATGCCCAGCCCCCAACCCTAATCCCCAGCCCTAAACCCTAGCCCCGGAGCCCTAAGCCCTAGCAGGGAGCCCTGAACCCTAATGCCCAGCCCCCAACCCTAATCCCCAGCCCTAAACCCTAGCCCCGGAGCCCTAAGCCCTAGCAGGGAGCCCTGAACCCTAATGCCCAGCCCCCAACCCTAATCCCCAGCCCTAAACCCTAGCCCCGGAGCCCTAAGCCCTAGCAGGGAGCCCTGAACCCTAATGCCCAGCCCCCAACCCTAATCCCCAGCCCTAAACCCTAGCCCCGGAGCCCTAAGCCCTAGCAGGGAGCCCTGAACCCTAATGCCCAGCCCCCAACCCTAATCCCCAGCCCTAAACCCTAGCCCCGGAGCCCTAAGCCCTAGCAGGGAGCCCTGAACCCTAATGCCCAGCCCCCAACCCTAATCCCCAGCCCTAAACCCTAGCCCCGGAGCCCTAAGCCCTAGCAGGGAGCCCTGAACCCTAATGCCCAGCCCCCAACCCTAATCCCCAGCCCTAAACCCTAGCCCCGGAGCCCTAAGCCCTAGCAGGGAGCCCTGAACCCTAATGCCCAGCCCCCAACCCTAATCCCCAGCCCTAAACCCTAGCCCCGGAGCCCTAAGCCCTAGCAGGGAGCCCTGAACCCTAATGCCCAGCCCCCAACCCTAATCCCCAGCCCTAAACCCTAGCCCCGGAGCCCTAAGCCCTAGCAGGGAGCCCTGAACCCTAATGCCCAGCCCCCAACCCTAATCCCCAGCCCTAAACCCTAGCCCCGGAGCCCTAAGCCCTAGCAGGGAGCCCTGAACCCTAATGCCCAGCCCCCAACCCTAATCCCCAGCCCTAAACCCTAGCCCCGGAGCCCTAAGCCCTAGCAGGGAGCCCTGAACCCTAATGCCCAGCCCCCAACCCTAATCCCCAGCCCTAAACCCTAGCCCCGGAGCCCTAAGCCCTAGCAGGGAGCCCTGAACCCTAATGCCCAGCCCCCAACCCTAATCCCCAGCCCTAAACCCTAGCCCCGGAGCCCTAAGCCCTAGCAGGGAGCCCTGAACCCTAATGCCCAGCCCCCAACCCTAATCCCCAGCCCTAAACCCTAGCCCCGGAGCCCTAAGCCCTAGCAGGGAGCCCTGAACCCTAATGCCCAGCCCCCAACCCTAATCCCCAGCCCTAAACCCTAGCCCCGGAGCCCTAAGCCCTAGCAGGGAGCCCTGAACCCTAATGCCCAGCCCCCAACCCTAATCCCCAGCCCTAAACCCTAGCCCCGGAGCCCTAAGCCCTAGCAGGGAGCCCTGAACCCTAATGCCCAGCCCCCAACCCTAATCCCCAGCCCTAAACCCTAGCCCCGGAGCCCTAAGCCCTAGCAGGGAGCCCTGAACCCTAATGCCCAGCCCCCAACCCTAATCCCCAGCCCTAAACCCTAGCCCCGGAGCCCTAAGCCCTAGCAGGGAGCCCTGAACCCTAATGCCCAGCCCCCAACCCTAATCCCCAGCCCTAAACCCTAGCCCCGGAGCCCTAAGCCCTAGCAGGGAGCCCTGAACCCTAATGCCCAGCCCCCAACCCTAATCCCCAGCCCTAAACCCTAGCCCCGGAGCCCTAAGCCCTAGCAGGGAGCCCTGAACCCTAATGCCCAGCCCCCAACCCTAATCCCCAGCCCTAAACCCTAGCCCCGGAGCCCTAAGCCCTAGCAGGGAGCCCTGAACCCTAATGCCCAGCCCCCAACCCTAATCCCCAGCCCTAAACCCTAGCCCCGGAGCCCTAAGCCCTAGCAGGGAGCCCTGAACCCTAATGCCCAGCCCCCAACCCTAATCCCCAGCCCTAAACCCTAGCCCCGGAGCCCTAAGCCCTAGCAGGGAGCCCTGAACCCTAATGCCCAGCCCCCAACCCTAATCCCCAGCCCTAAACCCTAGCCCCGGAGCCCTAAGCCCTAGCAGGGAGCCCTGAACCCTAATGCCCAGCCCCCAACCCTAATCCCCAGCCCTAAACCCTAGCCCCGGAGCCCTAAGCCCTAGCAGGGAGCCCTGAACCCTAATGCCCAGCCCCCAACCCTAATCCCCAGCCCTAAACCCTAGCCCCGGAGCCCTAAGCCCTAGCAGGGAGCCCTGAACCCTAATGCCCAGCCCCCAACCCTAATCCCCAGCCCTAAACCCTAGCCCCGGAGCCCTAAGCCCTAGCAGGGAGCCCTGAACCCTAATGCCCAGCCCCCAACCCTAATCCCCAGCCCTAAACCCTAGCCCCGGAGCCCTAAGCCCTAGCAGGGAGCCCTGAACCCTAATGCCCAGCCCCCAACCCTAATCCCCAGCCCTAAACCCTAGCCCCGGAGCCCTAAGCCCTAGCAGGGAGCCCTGAACCCTAATGCCCAGCCCCCAACCCTAATCCCCAGCCCTAAACCCTAGCCCCGGAGCCCTAAGCCCTAGCAGGGAGCCCTGAACCCTAATGCCCAGCCCCCAACCCTAATCCCCAGCCCTAAACCCTAGCCCCGGAGCCCTAAGCCCTAGCAGGGAGCCCTGAACCCTAATGCCCAGCCCCCAACCCTAATCCCCAGCCCTAAACCCTAGCCCCGGAGCCCTAAGCCCTAGCAGGGAGCCCTGAACCCTAATGCCCAGCCCCCAACCCTAATCCCCAGCCCTAAACCCTAGCCCCGGAGCCCTAAGCCCTAGCAGGGAGCCCTGAACCCTAATGCCCAGCCCCCAACCCTAATCCCCAGCCCTAAACCCTAGCCCCGGAGCCCTAAGCCCTAGCAGGGAGCCCTGAACCCTAATGCCCAGCCCCCAACCCTAATCCCCAGCCCTAAACCCTAGCCCCGGAGCCCTAAGCCCTAGCAGGGAGCCCTGAACCCTAATGCCCAGCCCCCAACCCTAATCCCCAGCCCTAAACCCTAGCCCCGGAGCCCTAAGCCCTAGCAGGGAGCCCTGAACCCTAATGCCCAGCCCCCAACCCTAATCCCCAGCCCTAAACCCTAGCCCCGGAGCCCTAAGCCCTAGCAGGGAGCCCTGAACCCTAATGCCCAGCCCCCAACCCTAATCCCCAGCCCTAAACCCTAGCCCCGGAGCCCTAAGCCCTAGCAGGGAGCCCTGAACCCTAATGCCCAGCCCCCAACCCTAATCCCCAGCCCTAAACCCTAGCCCCGGAGCCCTAAGCCCTAGCAGGGAGCCCTGAACCCTAATGCCCAGCCCCCAACCCTAATCCCCAGCCCTAAACCCTAGCCCCGGAGCCCTAAGCCCTAGCAGGGAGCCCTGAACCCTAATGCCCAGCCCCCAACCCTAATCCCCAGCCCTAAACCCTAGCCCCGGAGCCCTAAGCCCTAGCAGGGAGCCCTGAACCCTAATGCCCAGCCCCCAACCCTAATCCCCAGCCCTAAACCCTAGCCCCGGAGCCCTAAGCCCTAGCAGGGAGCCCTGAACCCTAATGCCCAGCCCCCAACCCTAATCCCCAGCCCTAAACCCTAGCCCCGGAGCCCTAAGCCCTAGCAGGGAGCCCTGAACCCTAATGCCCAGCCCCCAACCCTAATCCCCAGCCCTAAACCCTAGCCCCGGAGCCCTAAGCCCTAGCAGGGAGCCCTGAACCCTAATGCCCAGCCCCCAACCCTAATCCCCAGCCCTAAACCCTAGCCCCGGAGCCCTAAGCCCTAGCAGGGAGCCCTGAACCCTAATGCCCAGCCCCCAACCCTAATCCCCAGCCCTAAACCCTAGCCCCGGAGCCCTAAGCCCTAGCAGGGAGCCCTGAACCCTAATGCCCAGCCCCCAACCCTAATCCCCAGCCCTAAACCCTAGCCCCGGAGCCCTAAGCCCTAGCAGGGAGCCCTGAACCCTAATGCCCAGCCCCCAACCCTAATCCCCAGCCCTAAACCCTAGCCCCGGAGCCCTAAGCCCTAGCAGGGAGCCCTGAACCCTAATGCCCAGCCCCCAACCCTAATCCCCAGCCCTAAACCCTAGCCCCGGAGCCCTAAGCCCTAGCAGGGAGCCCTGAACCCTAATGCCCAGCCCCCAACCCTAATCCCCAGCCCTAAACCCTAGCCCCGGAGCCCTAAGCCCTAGCAGGGAGCCCTGAACCCTAATGCCCAGCCCCCAACCCTAATCCCCAGCCCTAAACCCTAGCCCCGGAGCCCTAAGCCCTAGCAGGGAGCCCTGAACCCTAATGCCCAGCCCCCAACCCTAATCCCCAGCCCTAAACCCTAGCCCCGGAGCCCTAAGCCCTAGCAGGGAGCCCTGAACCCTAATGCCCAGCCCCCAACCCTAATCCCCAGCCCTAAACCCTAGCCCCGGAGCCCTAAGCCCTAGCAGGGAGCCCTGAACCCTAATGCCCAGCCCCCAACCCTAATCCCCAGCCCTAAACCCTAGCCCCGGAGCCCTAAGCCCTAGCAGGGAGCCCTGAACCCTAATGCCCAGCCCCCAACCCTAATCCCCAGCCCTAAACCCTAGCCCCGGAGCCCTAAGCCCTAGCAGGGAGCCCTGAACCCTAATGCCCAGCCCCCAACCCTAATCCCCAGCCCTAAACCCTAGCCCCGGAGCCCTAAGCCCTAGCAGGGAGCCCTGAACCCTAATGCCCAGCCCCCAACCCTAATCCCCAGCCCTAAACCCTAGCCCCGGAGCCCTAAGCCCTAGCAGGGAGCCCTGAACCCTAATGCCCAGCCCCCAACCCTAATCCCCAGCCCTAAACCCTAGCCCCGGAGCCCTAAGCCCTAGCAGGGAGCCCTGAACCCTAATGCCCAGCCCCCAACCCTAATCCCCAGCCCTAAACCCTAGCCCGGAGCCCTAAGCCCTAGCAGGGAGCCCTGAACCCTAATGCCCAGCCCCCAACCCTAATCCCCAGCCCTAAACCCTAGCCCCGGAGCCCTAAGCCCTAGCAGGGAGCCCTGAACCCTAATGCCCAGCCCCCAACCCTAATCCCCAGCCCTAAACCCTAGCCCCGGAGCCCTAAGCCCTAGCAGGGAGCCCTGAACCCTAATGCCCAGCCCCCAACCCTAATCCCCAGCCCTAAACCCTAGCCCCGGAGCCCTAAGCCCTAGCAGGGAGCCCTGAACCCTAATGCCCAGCCCCCAACCCTAATCCCCAGCCCTAAACCCTAGCCCCGGAGCCCTAAGCCCTAGCAGGGAGCCCTGAACCCTAATGCCCAGCCCCCAACCCTAATCCCCAGCCCTAAACCCTAGCCCCGGAGCCCTAAGCCCTAGCAGGGAGCCCTGAACCCTAATGCCCAGCCCCCAACCCTAATCCCCAGCCCTAAACCCTAGCCCCGGAGCCCTAAGCCCTAGCAGGGAGCCCTGAACCCTAATGCCCAGCCCCCAACCCTAATCCCCAGCCCCTAAACCCTAGCCCCGGAGCCCTAAGCCCTAGCAGGGAGCCCTGAACCCTAATGCCCAGCCCCCAACCCTAATCCCCAGCCCTAAACCCTAGCCCCGGAGCCCTAAGCCCTAGCAGGGAGCCCTGAACCCTAATGCCCAGCCCCCAACCCTAATCCCCAGCCCTAAACCCTAGCCCCGGAGCCCTAAGCCCTAGCAGGGAGCCCTGAACCCTAATGCCCAGCCCCCAACCCTAATCCCCAGCCCTAAACCCTAGCCCCGGAGCCCTAAGCCCTAGCAGGGAGCCCTGAACCCTAATGCCCAGCCCCCAACCCTAATCCCCAGCCCTAAACCCTAGCCCCGGAGCCCTAAGCCCTAGCAGGGAGCCCTGAACCCTAATGCCCAGCCCCCAACCCTAATCCCCAGCCCTAAACCCTAGCCCCGGAGCCCTAAGCCCTAGCAGGGAGCCCTGAACCCTAATGCCCAGCCCCCAACCCTAATCCCCAGCCCTAAACCCTAGCCCCGGAGCCCTAAGCCCTAGCAGGGAGCCCTGAACCCTAATGCCCAGCCCCCAACCCTAATCCCCAGCCCTAAACCCTAGCCCCGGAGCCCTAAGCCCTAGCAGGGAGCCCTGAACCCTAATGCCCAGCCCCCAACCCTAATCCCCAGCCCTAAACCCTAGCCCCGGAGCCCTAAGCCCTAGCAGGGAGCCCTGAACCCTAATGCCCAGCCCCCAACCCTAATCCCCAGCCCTAAACCCTAGCCCCGGAGCCCTAAGCCCTAGCAGGGAGCCCTGAACCCTAATGCCCAGCCCCCAACCCTAATCCCCAGCCCTAAACCCTAGCCCCGGAGCCCTAAGCCCTAGCAGGGAGCCCTGAACCCTAATGCCCAGCCCCCAACCCTAATCCCCAGCCCTAAACCCTAGCCCCGGAGCCCTAAGCCCTAGCAGGGAGCCCTGAACCCTAATGCCCAGCCCCCAACCCTAATCCCCAGCCCTAAACCCTAGCCCCGGAGCCCTAAGCCCTAGCAGGGAGCCCTGAACCCTAATGCCCAGCCCCCAACCCTAATCCCCAGCCCTAAACCCTAGCCCCGGAGCCCTAAGCCCTAGCAGGGAGCCCTGAACCCTAATGCCCAGCCCCCAACCCTAATCCCCAGCCCTAAACCCTAGCCCCGGAGCCCTAAGCCCTAGCAGGGAGCCCTGAACCCTAATGCCCAGCCCCCAACCCTAATCCCCAGCCCTAAACCCTAGCCCCGGAGCCCTAAGCCCTAGCAGGGAGCCCTGAACCCTAATGCCCAGCCCCCAACCCTAATCCCCAGCCCTAAACCCTAGCCCCGGAGCCCTAAGCCCTAGCAGGGAGCCCTGAACCCTAATGCCCAGCCCCCAACCCTAATCCCCAGCCCTAAACCCTAGCCCCGGAGCCCTAAGCCCTAGCAGGGAGCCCTGAACCCTAATGCCCAGCCCCCAACCCTAATCCCCAGCCCTAAACCCTAGCCCCGGAGCCCTAAGCCCTAGCAGGGAGCCCTGAACCCTAATGCCCAGCCCCCAACCCTAATCCCCAGCCCTAAACCCTAGCCCCGGAGCCCTAAGCCCTAGCAGGGAGCCCTGAACCCTAATGCCCAGCCCCCAACCCTAATCCCCAGCCCTAAACCCTAGCCCCGGAGCCCTAAGCCCTAGCAGGGAGCCCTGAACCCTAATGCCCAGCCCCCAACCCTAATCCCCAGCCCTAAACCCTAGCCCCGGAGCCCTAAGCCCTAGCAGGGAGCCCTGAACCCTAATGCCCAGCCCCCAACCCTAATCCCCAGCCCTAAACCCTAGCCCCGGAGCCCTAAGCCCTAGCAGGGAGCCCTGAACCCTAATGCCCAGCCCCCAACCCTAATCCCCAGCCCTAAACCCTAGCCCCGGAGCCCTAAGCCCTAGCAGGGAGCCCTGAACCCTAATGCCCAGCCCCCAACCCTAATCCCCAGCCCTAAACCCTAGCCCCGGAGCCCTAAGCCCTAGCAGGGAGCCCTGAACCCTAATGCCCAGCCCCCAACCCTAATCCCCAGCCCTAAACCCTAGCCCGGAGCCCTAAGCCCTAGCAGGGAGCCCTGAACCCTAATGCCCAGCCCCCAACCCTAATCCCCAGCCCTAAACCCTAGCCCCGGAGCCCTAAGCCCTAGCAGGGAGCCCTGAACCCTAATGCCCAGCCCCCAACCCTAATCCCCAGCCCTAAACCCTAGCCCCGGAGCCCTAAGCCCTAGCAGGGAGCCCTGAACCCTAATGCCCAGCCCCCAACCCTAATCCCCAGCCCTAAACCCTAGCCCCGGAGCCCTAAGCCCTAGCAGGGAGCCCTGAACCCTAATGCCCAGCCCCCAACCCTAATCCCCAGCCCTAAACCCTAGCCCCGGAGCCCTAAGCCCTAGCAGGGAGCCCTGAACCCTAATGCCCAGCCCCCAACCCTAATCCCCAGCCCTAAACCCTAGCCCCGGAGCCCTAAGCCCTAGCAGGGAGCCCTGAACCCTAATGCCCAGCCCCCAACCCTAATCCCCAGCCCTAAACCCTAGCCCCGGAGCCCTAAGCCCTAGCAGGGAGCCCTGAACCCTAATGCCCAGCCCCCAACCCTAATCCCCAGCCCTAAACCCTAGCCCCGGAGCCCTAAGCCCTAGCAGGGAGCCCTGAACCCTAATGCCCAGCCCCCAACCCTAATCCCCAGCCCTAAACCCTAGCCCCGGAGCCCTAAGCCCTAGCAGGGAGCCCTGAACCCTAATGCCCAGCCCCCAACCCTAATCCCCAGCCTAAACCCTAGGCCCCGGAGCCCTAAGCCCTAGCAGGGAGCCCTGAACCCTAATGCCCAGCCCCCAACCCTAATCCCCAGCCCTAAACCCTAGCCCCGGAGCCCTAAGCCCTAGCAGGGAGCCCTGAACCCTAATGCCCAGCCCCCAACCCTAATCCCCAGCCCTAAACCCTAGCCCCGGAGCCCTAAGCCCTAGCAGGGAGCCCTGAACCCTAATGCCCAGCCCCCAACCCTAATCCCCAGCCCTAAACCCTAGCCCCGGAGCCCTAAGCCCTAGCAGGGAGCCCTGAACCCTAATGCCCAGCCCCCAACCTAATCCCCAGCCCTAAACCCTAGCCCCGGAGCCCTAAGCCCTAGCAGGGAGCCCTGAACCCTAATGCCCAGCCCCCAACCCTAATCCCCAGCCCTAAACCCTAGCCCCGGAGCCCTAAGCCCTAGCAGGGAGCCCTGAACCCTAATGCCCAGCCCCCAACCCTAATCCCCAGCCCTAAACCCTAGCCCCGGAGCCCTAAGCCCTAGCAGGGAGCCCTGAACCCTAATGCCCAGCCCCCAACCCTAATCCCCAGCCCTAAACCCTAGCCCCGGAGCCCTAAGCCCTAGCAGGGAGCCCTGAACCCTAATGCCCAGCCCCCAACCCTAATCCCCAGCCCTAAACCCTAGCCCCGGAGCCCTAAGCCCTAGCAGGGAGCCCTGAACCCTAATGCCCAGCCCCCAACCCTAATCCCCAGCCCTAAACCCTAGCCCCGGAGCCCTAAGCCCTAGCAGGGAGCCCTGAACCCTAATGCCCAGCCCCCAACCCTAATCCCCAGCCCTAAACCCTAGCCCCGGAGCCCTAAGCCCTAGCAGGGAGCCCTGAACCCTAATGCCCAGCCCCCAACCCTAATCCCCAGCCCTAAACCCTAGCCCCGGAGCCCTAAGCCCTAGCAGGGAGCCCTGAACCCTAATGCCCAGCCCCCAACCCTAATCCCCAGCCCTAAACCCTAGCCCCGGAGCCCTAAGCCCTAGCAGGGAGCCCTGAACCCTAATGCCCAGCCCCCAACCCTAATCCCCAGCCCTAAACCCTAGCCCCGGAGCCCTAAGCCCTAGCAGGGAGCCCTGAACCCTAATGCCCAGCCCCCAACCCTAATCCCCAGCCCTAAACCCTAGCCCCGGAGCCCTAAGCCCTAGCAGGGAGCCCTGAACCCTAATGCCCAGCCCCCAACCCTAATCCCCAGCCCTAAACCCTAGCCCCGGAGCCCTAAGCCCTAGCAGGGAGCCCTGAACCCTAATGCCCAGCCCCCAACCCTAATCCCCAGCCCTAAACCCTAGCCCCGGAGCCCTAAGCCCTAGCAGGGAGCCCTGAACCCTAATGCCCAGCCCCCAACCCTAATCCCCAGCCCTAAACCCTAGCCCCGGAGCCCTAAGCCCTAGCAGGGAGCCCTGAACCCTAATGCCCAGCCCCCAACCCTAATCCCCAGCCCTAAACCCTAGCCCCGGAGCCCTAAGCCCTAGCAGGGAGCCCTGAACCCTAATGCCCAGCCCCCAACCCTAATCCCCAGCCCTAAACCCTAGCCCCGGAGCCCTAAGCCCTAGCAGGGAGCCCTGAACCCTAATGCCCAGCCCCCAACCCTAATCCCCAGCCCTAAACCCTAGCCCCGGAGCCCTAAGCCCTAGCAGGGAGCCCTGAACCCTAATGCCCAGCCCCCAACCCTAATCCCCAGCCCTAAACCCTAGCCCCGGAGCCCTAAGCCCTAGCAGGGAGCCCTGAACCCTAATGCCCAGCCCCCAACCCTAATCCCCAGCCCTAAACCCTAGCCCCGGAGCCCTAAGCCCTAGCAGGGAGCCCTGAACCCTAATGCCCAGCCCCCAACCCTAATCCCCAGCCCTAAACCCTAGCCCCGGAGCCCTAAGCCCTAGCAGGGAGCCCTGAACCCTAATGCCCAGCCCCCAACCCTAATCCCCAGCCCTAAACCCTAGCCCCGGAGCCCTAAGCCCTAGCAGGGAGCCCTGAACCCTAATGCCCAGCCCCCAACCCTAATCCCCAGCCCTAAACCCTAGCCCCGGAGCCCTAAGCCCTAGCAGGGAGCCCTGAACCCTAATGCCCAGCCCCCAACCCTAATCCCCAGCCCTAAACCCTAGCCCCGGAGCCCTAAGCCCTAGCAGGGAGCCCTGAACCCTAATGCCCAGCCCCCAACCCTAATCCCCAGCCCTAAACCCTAGCCCCGGAGCCCTAAGCCCTAGCAGGGAGCCCTGAACCCTAATGCCCAGCCCCCAACCCTAATCCCCAGCCCTAAACCCTAGCCCCGGAGCCCTAAGCCCTAGCAGGGAGCCCTGAACCCTAATGCCCAGCCCCCAACCCTAATCCCCAGCCCTAAACCCTAGCCCCGGAGCCCTAAGCCCTAGCAGGGAGCCCTGAACCCTAATGCCCAGCCCCCAACCCTAATCCCCAGCCCTAAACCCTAGCCCCGGAGCCCTAAGCCCTAGCAGGGAGCCCTGAACCCTAATGCCCAGCCCCCAACCCTAATCCCCAGCCCTAAACCCTAGCCCCGGAGCCCTAAGCCCTAGCAGGGAGCCCTGAACCCTAATGCCCAGCCCCCAACCCTAATCCCCAGCCCTAAACCCTAGCCCCGGAGCCCTAAGCCCTAGCAGGGAGCCCTGAACCCTAATGCCCAGCCCCCAACCCTAATCCCCAGCCCTAAACCCTAGCCCCGGAGCCCTAAGCCCTAGCAGGGAGCCCTGAACCCTAATGCCCAGCCCCCAACCCTAATCCCCAGCCCTAAACCCTAGCCCCGGAGCCCTAAGCCCTAGCAGGGAGCCCTGAACCCTAATGCCCAGCCCCCAACCCTAATCCCCAGCCCTAAACCCTAGCCCCGGAGCCCTAAGCCCTAGCAGGGAGCCCTGAACCCTAATGCCCAGCCCCCAACCCTAATCCCCAGCCCTAAACCCTAGCCCCGGAGCCCTAAGCCCTAGCAGGGAGCCCTGAACCCTAATGCCCAGCCCCCAACCCTAATCCCCAGCCCTAAACCCTAGCCCCGGAGCCCTAAGCCCTAGCAGGGAGCCCTGAACCCTAATGCCCAGCCCCCAACCCTAATCCCCAGCCCTAAACCCTAGCCCCGGAGCCCTAAGCCCTAGCAGGGAGCCCTGAACCCTAATGCCCAGCCCCCAACCCTAATCCCCAGCCCTAAACCCTAGCCCCGGAGCCCTAAGCCCTAGCAGGGAGCCCTGAACCCTAATGCCCAGCCCCCAACCCTAATCCCCAGCCCTAAACCCTAGCCCCGGAGCCCTAAGCCCTAGCAGGGAGCCCTGAACCCTAATGCCCAGCCCCCAACCCTAATCCCCAGCCCTAAACCCTAGCCCCGGAGCCCTAAGCCCTAGCAGGGAGCCCTGAACCCTAATGCCCAGCCCCCAACCCTAATCCCCAGCCCTAAACCCTAGCCCCGGAGCCCTAAGCCCTAGCAGGGAGCCCTGAACCCTAATGCCCAGCCCCCAACCCTAATCCCCAGCCCTAAACCCTAGCCCCGGAGCCCTAAGCCCTAGCAGGGAGCCCTGAACCCTAATGCCCAGCCCCCAACCCTAATCCCCAGCCCTAAACCCTAGCCCCGGAGCCCTAAGCCCTAGCAGGGAGCCCTGAACCCTAATGCCCAGCCCCCAACCCTAATCCCCAGCCCTAAACCCTAGCCCCGGAGCCCTAAGCCCTAGCAGGGAGCCCTGAACCCTAATGCCCAGCCCCCAACCCTAATCCCCAGCCCTAAACCCTAGCCCCGGAGCCCTAAGCCCTAGCAGGGAGCCCTGAACCCTAATGCCCAGCCCCCAACCCTAATCCCCAGCCCTAAACCCTAGCCCCGGAGCCCTAAGCCCTAGCAGGGAGCCCTGAACCCTAATGCCCAGCCCCCAACCCTAATCCCCAGCCCTAAACCCTAGCCCCGGAGCCCTAAGCCCTAGCAGGGAGCCCTGAACCCTAATGCCCAGCCCCCAACCCTAATCCCCAGCCCTAAACCCTAGCCCCGGAGCCCTAAGCCCTAGCAGGGAGCCCTGAACCCTAATGCCCAGCCCCCAACCCTAATCCCCAGCCCTAAACCCTAGCCCCGGAGCCCTAAGCCCTAGCAGGGAGCCCTGAACCCTAATGCCCAGCCCCCAACCCTAATCCCCAGCCCTAAACCCTAGCCCCGGAGCCCTAAGCCCTAGCAGGGAGCCCTGAACCCTAATGCCCAGCCCCCAACCCTAATCCCCAGCCCTAAACCCTAGCCCCGGAGCCCTAAGCCCTAGCAGGGAGCCCTGAACCCTAATGCCCAGCCCCCAACCCTAATCCCCAGCCCTAAACCCTAGCCCCGGAGCCCTAAGCCCTAGCAGGGAGCCCTGAACCCTAATGCCCAGCCCCCAACCCTAATCCCCAGCCCTAAACCCTAGCCCCGGAGCCCTAAGCCCTAGCAGGGAGCCCTGAACCCTAATGCCCAGCCCCCAACCCTAATCCCCAGCCCTAAACCCTAGCCCCGGAGCCCTAAGCCCTAGCAGGGAGCCCTGAACCCTAATGCCCAGCCCCCAACCCTAATCCCCAGCCCTAAACCCTAGCCCCGGAGCCCTAAGCCCTAGCAGGGAGCCCTGAACCCTAATGCCCAGCCCCCAACCCTAATCCCCAGCCCTAAACCCTAGCCCCGGAGCCCTAAGCCCTAGCAGGGAGCCCTGAACCCTAATGCCCAGCCCCCAACCCTAATCCCCAGCCCTAAACCCTAGCCCCGGAGCCCTAAGCCCTAGCAGGGAGCCCTGAACCCTAATGCCCAGCCCCCAACCCTAATCCCCAGCCCTAAACCCTAGCCCCGGAGCCCTAAGCCCTAGCAGGGAGCCCTGAACCCTAATGCCCAGCCCCCAACCCTAATCCCCAGCCCTAAACCCTAGCCCCGGAGCCCTAAGCCCTAGCAGGGAGCCCTGAACCCTAATGCCCAGCCCCCAACCCTAATCCCCAGCCCTAAACCCTAGCCCCGGAGCCCTAAGCCCTAGCAGGGAGCCCTGAACCCTAATGCCCAGCCCCCAACCCTAATCCCCAGCCCTAAACCCTAGCCCCGGAGCCCTAAGCCCTAGCAGGGAGCCCTGAACCCTAATGCCCAGCCCCCAACCCTAATCCCCAGCCCTAAACCCTAGCCCCGGAGCCCTAAGCCCTAGCAGGGAGCCCTGAACCCTAATGCCCAGCCCCCAACCCTAATCCCCAGCCCTAAACCCTAGCCCCGGAGCCCTAAGCCCTAGCAGGGAGCCCTGAACCCTAATGCCCAGCCCCCAACCCTAATCCCCAGCCCTAAACCCTAGCCCCGGAGCCCTAAGCCCTAGCAGGGAGCCCTGAACCCTAATGCCCAGCCCCCAACCCTAATCCCCAGCCCTAAACCCTAGCCCCGGAGCCCTAAGCCCTAGCAGGGAGCCCTGAACCCTAATGCCCAGCCCCCAACCCTAATCCCCAGCCCTAAACCCTAGCCCCGGAGCCCTAAGCCCTAGCAGGGAGCCCTGAACCCTAATGCCCAGCCCCCAACCCTAATCCCCAGCCCTAAACCCTAGCCCCGGAGCCCTAAGCCCTAGCAGGGAGCCCTGAACCCTAATGCCCAGCCCCCAACCCTAATCCCCAGCCCTAAACCCTAGCCCCGGAGCCCTAAGCCCTAGCAGGGAGCCCTGAACCCTAATGCCCAGCCCCCAACCCTAATCCCCAGCCCTAAACCCTAGCCCCGGAGCCCTAAGCCCTAGCAGGGAGCCCTGAACCCTAATGCCCAGCCCCCAACCCTAATCCCCAGCCCTAAACCCTAGCCCCGGAGCCCTAAGCCCTAGCAGGGAGCCCTGAACCCTAATGCCCAGCCCCCAACCCTAATCCCCAGCCCTAAACCCTAGCCCCGGAGCCCTAAGCCCTAGCAGGGAGCCCTGAACCCTAATGCCCAGCCCCCAACCCTAATCCCCAGCCCTAAACCCTAGCCCCGGAGCCCTAAGCCCTAGCAGGGAGCCCTGAACCCTAATGCCCAGCCCCCAACCCTAATCCCCAGCCCTAAACCCTAGCCCCGGAGCCCTAAGCCCTAGCAGGGAGCCCTGAACCCTAATGCCCAGCCCCCAACCCTAATCCCCAGCCCTAAACCCTAGCCCCGGAGCCCTAAGCCCTAGCAGGGAGCCCTGAACCCTAATGCCCAGCCCCCAACCCTAATCCCCAGCCCTAAACCCTAGCCCCGGAGCCCTAAGCCCTAGCAGGGAGCCCTGAACCCTAATGCCCAGCCCCCAACCCTAATCCCCAGCCCTAAACCCTAGCCCCGGAGCCCTAAGCCCTAGCAGGGAGCCCTGAACCCTAATGCCCAGCCCCCAACCCTAATCCCCAGCCCTAAACCCTAGCCCCGGAGCCCTAAGCCCTAGCAGGGAGCCCTGAACCCTAATGCCCAGCCCCCAACCCTAATCCCCAGCCCTAAACCCTAGCCCCGGAGCCCTAAGCCCTAGCAGGGAGCCCTGAACCCTAATGCCCAGCCCCCAACCCTAATCCCCAGCCCTAAACCCTAGCCCCGGAGCCCTAAGCCCTAGCAGGGAGCCCTGAACCCTAATGCCCAGCCCCCAACCCTAATCCCCAGCCCTAAACCCTAGCCCCGGAGCCCTAAGCCCTAGCAGGGAGCCCTGAACCCTAATGCCCAGCCCCCAACCCTAATCCCCAGCCCTAAACCCTAGCCCCGGAGCCCTAAGCCCTAGCAGGGAGCCCTGAACCCTAATGCCCAGCCCCCAACCCTAATCCCCAGCCCTAAACCCTAGCCCCGGAGCCCTAAGCCCTAGCAGGGAGCCCTGAACCCTAATGCCCAGCCCCCAACCCTAATCCCCAGCCCTAAACCCTAGCCCCGGAGCCCTAAGCCCTAGCAGGGAGCCCTGAACCCTAATGCCCAGCCCCCAACCCTAATCCCCAGCCCTAAACCCTAGCCCCGGAGCCCTAAGCCCTAGCAGGGAGCCCTGAACCCTAATGCCCAGCCCCCAACCCTAATCCCCAGCCCTAAACCCTAGCCCCGGAGCCCTAAGCCCTAGCAGGGAGCCCTGAACCCTAATGCCCAGCCCCCAACCCTAATCCCCAGCCCTAAACCCTAGCCCCGGAGCCCTAAGCCCTAGCAGGGAGCCCTGAACCCTAATGCCCAGCCCCCAACCCTAATCCCCAGCCCTAAACCCTAGCCCCGGAGCCCTAAGCCCTAGCAGGGAGCCCTGAACCCTAATGCCCAGCCCCCAACCCTAATCCCCAGCCCTAAACCCTAGCCCCGGAGCCCTAAGCCCTAGCAGGGAGCCCTGAACCCTAATGCCCAGCCCCCAACCCTAATCCCCAGCCCTAAACCCTAGCCCCGGAGCCCTAAGCCCTAGCAGGGAGCCCTGAACCCTAATGCCCAGCCCCCAACCCTAATCCCCAGCCCTAAACCCTAGCCCCGGAGCCCTAAGCCCTAGCAGGGAGCCCTGAACCCTAATGCCCAGCCCCCAACCCTAATCCCCAGCCCTAAACCCTAGCCCCGGAGCCCTAAGCCCTAGCAGGGAGCCCTGAACCCTAATGCCCAGCCCCCAACCCTAATCCCCAGCCCTAAACCCTAGCCCCGGAGCCCTAAGCCCTAGCAGGGAGCCCTGAACCCTAATGCCCAGCCCCCAACCCTAATCCCCAGCCCTAAACCCTAGCCCCGGAGCCCTAAGCCCTAGCAGGGAGCCCTGAACCCTAATGCCCAGCCCCCAACCCTAATCCCCAGCCCTAAACCCTAGCCCCGGAGCCCTAAGCCCTAGCAGGGAGCCCTGAACCCTAATGCCCAGCCCCCAACCCTAATCCCCAGCCCTAAACCCTAGCCCCGGAGCCCTAAGCCCTAGCAGGGAGCCCTGAACCCTAATGCCCAGCCCCCAACCCTAATCCCCAGCCCTAAACCCTAGCCCCGGAGCCCTAAGCCCTAGCAGGGAGCCCTGAACCCTAATGCCCAGCCCCCAACCCTAATCCCCAGCCCTAAACCCTAGCCCCGGAGCCCTAAGCCCTAGCAGGGAGCCCTGAACCCTAATGCCCAGCCCCCAACCCTAATCCCCAGCCCTAAACCCTAGCCCCGGAGCCCTAAGCCCTAGCAGGGAGCCCTGAACCCTAATGCCCAGCCCCCAACCCTAATCCCCAGCCCTAAACCCTAGCCCCGGAGCCCTAAGCCCTAGCAGGGAGCCCTGAACCCTAATGCCCAGCCCCCAACCCTAATCCCCAGCCCTAAACCCTAGCCCCGGAGCCCTAAGCCCTAGCAGGGAGCCCTGAACCCTAATGCCCAGCCCCCAACCCTAATCCCCAGCCCTAAACCCTAGCCCCGGAGCCCTAAGCCCTAGCAGGGAGCCCTGAACCCTAATGCCCAGCCCCCAACCCTAATCCCCAGCCCTAAACCCTAGCCCCGGAGCCCTAAGCCCTAGCAGGGAGCCCTGAACCCTAATGCCCAGCCCCCAACCCTAATCCCCAGCCCTAAACCCTAGCCCCGGAGCCCTAAGCCCTAGCAGGGAGCCCTGAACCCTAATGCCCAGCCCCCAACCCTAATCCCCAGCCCTAAACCCTAGCCCCGGAGCCCTAAGCCCTAGCAGGGAGCCCTGAACCCTAATGCCCAGCCCCCAACCCTAATCCCCAGCCCTAAACCCTAGCCCCGGAGCCCTAAGCCCTAGCAGGGAGCCCTGAACCCTAATGCCCAGCCCCCAACCCTAATCCCCAGCCCTAAACCCTAGCCCCGGAGCCCTAAGCCCTAGCAGGGAGCCCTGAACCCTAATGCCCAGCCCCCAACCCTAATCCCCAGCCCTAAACCCTAGCCCCGGAGCCCTAAGCCCTAGCAGGGAGCCCTGAACCCTAATGCCCAGCCCCCAACCCTAATCCCCAGCCCTAAACCCTAGCCCCGGAGCCCTAAGCCCTAGCAGGGAGCCCTGAACCCTAATGCCCAGCCCCCAACCCTAATCCCCAGCCCTAAACCCTAGCCCCGGAGCCCTAAGCCCTAGCAGGGAGCCCTGAACCCTAATGCCCAGCCCCCAACCCTAATCCCCAGCCCTAAACCCTAGCCCCGGAGCCCTAAGCCCTAGCAGGGAGCCCTGAACCCTAATGCCCAGCCCCCAACCCTAATCCCCAGCCCTAAACCCTAGCCCCGGAGCCCTAAGCCCTAGCAGGGAGCCCTGAACCCTAATGCCCAGCCCCCAACCCTAATCCCCAGCCCTAAACCCTAGCCCCGGAGCCCTAAGCCCTAGCAGGGAGCCCTGAACCCTAATGCCCAGCCCCCAACCCGAGCCCTGAGCGCTAAACTCTAATGCCCAGCCTTAACCCTAGCCCGGAGCCCTAAACACTAGCCCGCAGCCCTGAGCCCTAAAACGGAGCCTTAAACCCGAGCCCTGAGCCCTAAACCCTAATGCCCAGCCCTAAACCCTAGCCCGGAGCCCTAAACCCTAGCCCGCAGCCCTGAGCCCTAAAACGGAGCCTTAAACCTGAGCCTTGATCCCTAAACCCTAATGCTCAGCCCTAAACCCTAGCCCGGAGCCCTAAACCCTAGCCCGCAGCCCTGAGCCCTAAAACGGAGCCTTAAACCCGAGCCCTGAGCCCTAAACCCTAATGCCCAGCCCTAAACCCTAGCCCGGAGCCCTAAACCCTAGCCCGCAGCCCTGAGCCCTAAAACGGAGCCTTAAACCCGAGCCCTGAGCCCTAAACCCTAATGCCCAGCCCTAAACCCTAGCCCGGAGCCCTAAACCCTGGCCAGCAGCCCTGAGCCCTAATGCCAGCCCCCAAACCCGAGCCCTAAGCCCTAGATCCGAGCCGTAAACCCTATGCGGGAACCCTAAACCCTAAAACCGAGCCCTAAACCCAAAAACCCAGCCCTAAACCCTTAAGCCAGCCCCCAAATCCGAGCCCTACGCCCTAGATCCGAGCCGTAAACCCTAATTGGGAACCCTGAACCCTAAAACCCAGCCCTAAGCCCTAATGCCAGCCCCCAAATCCAAGCCCTAGATCCAAACCTTAAACCCTAATCGGGAACCCTAAACCTTAAAACCCAGCCCTAAACTCTAATGCCGGCCTCCAAATTCGAGCCCTAAGCCCTAGATCCGAGCCTCAAACCCTATGGGGGAACCTTAAACCCTAAAACCCAGCCCAAAGCCCTAATGTCGGCCCCAAAATCCAAGCCCTAAGCCCTAGATCCGAGCCTTAAACACTACGCGGGAGCCCTAAACCCTAAAACCAAGCCCTAAGCCCTAAAACTGAGCTCTAAGCCCTAGCCCGGAGCCCTACACCCTAATGCCGACCCCCAAAACCGAGCCCTAAACCCTAGATCCGAGCCTTAAACCCTACTCGGGAGCCCTAATCCCTAAAACCGAGCCCTAAGTCCAAAAACAGAGCCCTAAGCCCTAGCCCAGAGCCCTAAACCCTAATGCCGACCCCCAAAACCGAGCCCTAAACCGTAGATCCGAGCCTTAAACCCTACTCAGGAGCCCTAAACCCTAAAACCGAGCCCTAAGTCCTAAAGCTGAGCCCTAAACCCTCACAACAATCCCTAAGCATTATTCCTGAGCCCTAAACATCAACCCTGTGCCCTAAACCCTAAAATCAAGCCATAAACACTAAAACGAGCCCTAAAGTCTAATGCCCAGCCTTAAACGCTAATGCCTGGCCCCAACCCTAAGCCCTAAACAATAGCAACAAGCCCTAAGCATTAGTCCTGAGCCCTAAACACAAGTCATGAGCCCTAAACCCTAAAACCAAGCGCAAAACCCTAATGCCTAGCCCTAAACCCTAATGCCTAGCCCTAACCCTGAACCCTAAACCCTAGCAACAACCCCTAAGCATTAGTCCTGAGCCCTAAATGCCAAAACTGAGCCCTAAATCCTAAAATGAAGCCCTAAACCCTAAGGTCCAGCCCTAAACCCTAACGCCCAGCCTTAAACCCTAATGCCTTGCCCCAACCCTAAAACCTAGCAACAAGCTCTAAGCATTAGCCTTGATCTCTAAACACAAGCCCCAGTACCCTAAACCCTAAAACCAAGCGTAAAACCCTGACGCCCAGCCGTAATGCCTTGCCCTAACACTGAGCCCTAAATCCTAAGGGGCTCATTTATGAGCCCCTGCGTCACTTTTGCGCCGCCGGTGCGTCACTTTTTGTGACGCACCAGTGGCGTAAAACATGTGCCATGTTGCGCCATATTTACAAAGTGACGCATCTAGGTAGATGCGTCACTTTGTAAACCCCTGCGCCACATTATACCTGCGCCAGGTATAATGTATGCAAGGGGGGCGTTTTGACGCAACAAAGGGTCGTAGAAGTGACGCAGTGAAATCTACGAGATTTCACTGCGCCACTTCTAGGGTGCAAATGCGTCAATTTCTTGCGCCTGCCTCACGGCAGGCGTAAGACTGACGCAGGCCCTTTCACATGGGGCTTGCCCCATGTGAAAGGACACATTGCTGGAGTTGCGTCACTTTTGTGACACACTCCAGCGATGCGTCACTTTTGCGCCTACAGATACGTCAGAAATACTGACGTATCTGTGACTCCTTGCGACATGATGCGTCATACTGTAAATATGACGCATCACTGGAGTCGCAGGGAGGGCGCAGTGAAAAGTGGCGCATCACTGTTTTCACGCAGTGATGCGTCACTTTTCATAAATGAGGCCCTAACTGCTTTGGTCACAGCGTGCAGGAGTTAGGATATGTCGCTAGATATTATGAAGATAAGTGCGTGCATGTATGCCTTTGAGTGATAGGAGTCCATGTCTACCAGATCTCTGGCCACTCTTGATTTTTCTATGTCTTTGGTAAATAACAGAAATAAGCCTAGAACAATGATGGTGGGTTTCCTTCATTGAATAGCAAACAAAGATGACTCTACAACAATGACCGGTGGGTTTCTTTCATTAGATAGCAACAGAAATTAACTTTGAAACATATTTTTGCTACTTTATTAGCGAATCAACTCAACGGACAGCGGGATCATAGAGGCATCTACAGAATCGTACAGTTTTAGAAATGACAAATTAATATTTCAGTGTAAGTAAAATGAGGATCCAGAAATCAGCACATGTCCCTCAGAGGAATGCTTCAGGCTTATATTATCCTATAAGGGAAACAAATGAACATCTCATTGACCTGTTCTTAATATATCACATAACATGTACATTCTATATAAACAGATTCCAATTGAAGCACACTTTTAAAATCACCTACAGTGTTCGGATAAACCACAGCAGTTAAAATTAGGCCTGGGCATAGTTAGCAGAGTTTCGCTACGCAGAAATGCGCTAAGTGACAAAAAAAAACTCTGCAGAGCTGTGCAAGCGGTGGAGTGAGGTGCAAACTGCCGTTCACGCTCATCTTCCTGCCACTCGGGTAGAAATTCTACCAAAGTGGCAGGTCGTGGTCGCCAACTTACCGTTCACAAGCGCAAGTGGCGAAAAAACTCTGCTACGTGATTTGGAGTTTTCTGCACTCCGCGAGCTTCACGGAGCACTAAGTGCAAAAAGCTTTGTAAACTCCGTGAACGGAGCAGAGTTCACCGCTCAGGGCTTCTTAAAAGCAATAGGGATTCAGTTACAGACACACTAATATATACTTTTACTTGAGTCCAACCTCTCAGATGGAATCAATGGACATAACACCTTCCTGCACAAGAGCAATCTTTAGAGACATATTCCTCTTTCTATGTGTGCTGCACAATGCAGCACACATGGAAAGAGAAAGTAACAAACAGAAATGCAAATATTTCTCCCTGCTACGCCTCTTTTAGGTAGGGGCACCATTTTGGCGCAAACAAAGGTTTACAAGCCTTTGTTTGAGTTTTTTTTGTTTTATTATGATCATCAGTTCTTCCATTTTTAAATCCCTGAATGTTTCTGATCACGAACTTTGGTGTCTTGCTGACGTATTTTCAAGTTAGCACAAACACAGTTGTTTTGCATGTGTCTTTACTCACCTCGTATTAACATACCAGCATTTTGCCAATGAAGCTAATCTAGCTATGTTTATACTTAATTGTTCAATTTTCTGTAGTTGTAGGAGAAGGAACAAGCAATGTCAACTTGTTAACATTTATGCTTGTTTGTTCGACTCTCTGCCAATGTCTTAAGGAACAAGCGATGCCCATTGATAATGTCTGTGCTCGTTTGTTTGATTGTATGCCAATGTCTTCAGGAACCAGCAATGTCCACTGAGAATGTTTGTGCTTGTTTATTTCATTGTATGTTAGTATTTGAGGATCTGAAACAAACCTTCACCTTGTTACCTAGTTAGGGATGGTTCCTTCTGTAAATATTTTGCACAGCCCCAACTCATGCCAACTGTATTTATTCCCTTACAGAACTATGTAATTTGTACACTCTGGTCATAGTCACCTTAGTGCTGTGATTTATGTGCACCCGCGTCTTACTACCAAATATGGGGGCATATTATCAAGGACGGCGTTAAAATTATCGCTGGTTTAGCGATGGCTATGTACTGTGACCAGGTCACAGACTATCCAGAAGGGAAATTCTGGAAACATGGACCCTGGAACAAAGGGCCAAGCATACAAAGACAAGGGCACTGGGTCTTGGGAGATAGACCAGGGAACTCCAGATGAGCAGGAGGAATCCGATCCAGATGGGGAGGATCTCGCCTTTGAGGTAGGGACTACATCTCTGCCAGAGTGGTCAGATTTGACAACATTTCACAGAATCTACAGGGAAGATGGGTAGCTTTATACTGAGGCCAGAAACTTCAAGGAAGGGGCCACCAGGAGGTTGGTGGTGCCCCAAAAGTACAGAGAGATCATCCTCTACTTGGGTCATGATATCCCCTTGGCAGGACATTTGGGACAGACTAAGACCTGGAACCAGTTGGTAAACCACTGCTACTGGCCTCATATGTCTCAAAAAGTGAAGGGTGTTTGCAGCGGTAAACACCCAAAATATCGATTCCAAAATATCGACTGCCCAGAATATCGAAGTTAAAATATAGAGTGGACAGAATATCGAATTATCAAAATATAGATAGGTCAGAATATCGAAATTGGGGTACAAAATATCGATTTCCAAAATATAGACTTTAAAAACATAGAATACCATAATATCGAATTTTAAAATATAGATTACCATAATATCGAATTTTTTGTGTGTGTTATGTATGGTAGTATATGTGTTAAAATGATGTATTATTTTTGTAATGTATGTTTAATTTATTTCAACAAATGAATGTTATGTAATTTAATTATTGCGTAATTTAATTGCGTAGCGGGTTGTGGGTTTATAGGGGAATAGGGTGGGAAGTAATTTAATTATGGGTAATTAAATGCTAATTATATTTATATGTTTTGATAATCAATTAATTGATAATTAATGATTAATTAGTAATTAATTTTTATTAATTGGTAATTATTTTTTATTAATTGATTAATTGATAATTATGTTAATTGTATTTGTTATTATTTGGAGCAGGTTGTGGGTTTGTAGGGGAATTGGGTGGGAAGTAAATTAATTGTAATAAAGTAAATAATTAATTTTTTATTTATGTGTATTGATCATTAATTGATAATTAATTAATAATTGGTAATTAATTTGTATTAATGGGTAAATAATTTTATGAATTGCTAAATAATTTTTATTATTTGCAAAATTATTTTTATTAATTGATTAATTGATAATAATGTTAATTGTTTTTTTTATTATTGGGAGTGGGTTGTGGGTTTATAGGGGAATTGGGTGGGAAGTAAATTAATTGTAATGAAGTAAATATTTATTTATTTATTTATGTGTATTGATAATTGATAATTACTTTTTAATTGGTAATTAATTATTATTAATTGGTAATTAATTTTTATCAATTGATAATTCATATTTTTAAATGGTAATTAATTGTTATTAATTAGTAAATATTTTTAAATATCTTTTTATCGGTATTGATAATTAATGTGATCTTATTATAAATTTAAATCATTATTTTCCCTACTTTTGCACTCTCAGGAGTGGGAATAGTATTTTATACCCTCCGCTATCCAACTCTTTCCCGACTGCTGCACTCACTGGAGTGGGAATAGTAATTTTTACCCTCCTGCTATCCAATGCTTTCCCTACTGTTGCACTCTTTGGAGTGGGAATAGCAATTTTTACCCCTACGCTATCCAACGTTTTCCCTACTGTTGCACTCACTGGAGTGGGAATAGTAATTTTTCCATTTGCGCTATCCAACGCTTTCCCTACTGTTGCACTCTCTGGAGTGGGAATAGTTAATTTTATCCTCCCACTATCCAACGCTTTCCATACTGTTGCACTCTTTGGAGTGGGAATAGTAATTTGTACCCCTACGCTATCCAACGCTTTCTCTACTGTTGCACTCACTGGAGTGGGAATAGTAATTGTTACCCTCCCGCTATCCAACACTTTCCCTACTGTTGCACTCTCTGGAGTGGGAATAGTAATTTTTACCCCTATGCTATCCAACCCTTTCCCTGCTGTTGCACTCTCTGCAGTGGGAATAGTAATTGTTACCCTCCCGCTATCCAACACTTTCCCTACTGTTGCACTCTCTGGAGTGGGAATAGTAATTGTTACCCTCCCGCTATCCAACGCTTTCCCTACTGTTGCACTCACTGGAGTGGGAATAGTAATTTTTACCCCTGCGCTATCCAACGCTTTCCCTAGTGTTGCACTCTCTGGAGTGGGAATAGTAATTGTTACCCTCCCGCTATCCAATGCTTTCCCTACTGTTGCACTCTCTGGAGTGGGAATAGTAATTTTTACCCCTACGCTATCCAACGCTTTCCCTACTGTTGCACTGTTTGGAGTTCAAATAGTAGTTTTTACCCCTACGCTATCCAACGTTTTCCCTACTGTTGCACTCACTGGAGTGGGAATAGTAATTTTTACCCCTACGCTATCCAACGCTTTCCCTAGTGTTGCACTCTCTGGAGTGGGAATAGTAATTGTTACCCTCCCGCTATCCAACGCTTTCCCTACTGTTGCACTGTTTGGAGTTGGAATAGTAATTTTTACCCCTACGCTATCCAACGTTTTCCCTACTGTTGCACTCACTGGAGTGGGAATAGTAATTTTTACGCTCTCACTATCCAACAAAATCTCGACTTTTTTAAATTAAATATATTATGTTTACATTTTAAGCTTTTTTATATTTTATTATGTATGTTTTATTTAATTGTTTTTAATATTTAATTAATTTTATATTATTTTTAACACATTTAAAAAAATCGATATTTTGGCTAACTATATTTTAACAGTCTATATTTTGGAATCGATATTTTAGTACTTACCTGTTTGTAGATAGGGAGTCTATATTCTGTCCTTCTATATTTTGGTGTCGATTTTTTGTGTAGTCGATATTTTGTCCCTCGATATTTAGTCACTGAACCGTTTGCAGCTCCTGTGTCACCTGTCTGGATGGTGGCAAGGCAGGGGGCAAGTCAAAGGTTCCCTTGATACCACTGCCAGTGGTTGGGACTCCCTTTGAGAGGGTGGGGATGGACATTGTTGGCCCGCTCAACCCACCTACTGCATCAGAATAGATATATCTTGCTAGTAGTGGACCGTGCCACAAGATACCATGACACAATACCTCTCAAGACAGTAGCTGCTCCTGCAGTATCTAGGGCACTGCTTGGTGTGTTCAACAGAGTGGGTTTTCCAAAAGAGGTTGGTTCAGATAAGGGCACAAACTTTCTGTCCAACTACAACTTCATCACCCCAAATCATCCCCAGACTAATGGTCTGGTGAAGAGGTTCAATAAGACCCTGAAGGGCATAATCAATGGATTGTCTGACAAAGTCAGGAGGAGATGGGAAGTTTCGCCTACAGGGAGTTTCCACAGAAAAGGGTTGTTTTCAGTTCCTTTGAGCTGTTGTTTGGATACCCTGTGAGGGGGCCATTATGCCTGCTGAGAGAGACTTTGGAGAAGCCTCTCAAAGAATCAAAGGACAATATGCTTGACTATATTCTAGGCCTGATATCAATAATGGCAGAGTGCATGGACAAGGCAGGCAGGAAACTGGAGGATCCCAGGGAGATCATAAAGCACTGGTATGATCAGAAAGCTACTATGCCTGACAATACTCCAGGACAGTTGGTGTGGGTGTTAAAGCATGTGGCTCCCAGGGCCCTCCATGACGAATGAAAAGAAGGGTGCAGTTACTTACCTGGTCAACCTTGGGACACCCCAGGAACCCTCATTGAGTCCTGCATGAGAATAAAGTGAAACCCCACCATGTCTGAGCAGATATAACCACGTTACTGGTCGAAGATAAGGGAGTGGAGGAAGAGACAGAGCCAGTGCCTGACCTCCTCTCCAACAATGTGCAAGATGGGTCAGTGGAGGGGGTTGAACTCACTCACAAATTGACAGACCAGCAGCACAGAGATTGCAAACAGGTGCTGGAACAGTCTGCTGGCCTTTTCTATTTGACCCCAGGTATCACTGAGTGGTGTGTGCACCACAATGACACTGGTGACAGCTCACAAGTCAAAACCTTCCTGGCCGACACACTGACGTGAGATGCTGAAGTTCCTGTATGGAGAAACTCCAGCTCGCAGTGGTCTAAACATCCCTCGCGGGGTGTCCAACCCAAGATGGGGTCCATAGTCTCTCACTTCAGGTAATGGGGTTGACTTTATCCTAGAGGGATTCTTGGCATAACACCTACACACATGCTAGGTACATCTAGTTAGGGAGGCATCGTAGGAGTACGCATCTTTTTAATATCATGTATTTTATATACTTGCATGTATTCATAAATACTGCAAGATGGTATAACTTTACCATCCATTTACTTTCATAGTGCTTTTAATCATTTATACCTGTTACTGTCTAACGGTTGTTGTAGCTCTTATACTTTACACCAGAATAACAACTGTTCAATAAATGCTTATTGAAAACTCCCAGACTGTTTATTCTGTGTATCTCTCTGAGACAGACTAAGTAAGCATGAGTGACTGAGCGAAAGGTAGTATATTGTTTCCATGGTCCTGTGGGATCAGGGTTGTCATGTTCGATGGTTACCAACAATTATTCTCTTCTTGGTAAGAGGAGATTCTAATGGCACTGTGAGCTAGCTGATACAGAAGGCCTTCATACCCGGTGGGGGTGTTTAGAATCAGTCTGATATCAATCCTACAGTGTATATTGTCCGAACACGCAGATCCTGTATAGTTTTTATAGGAACTACACGACAACCTCATTCGGTCATGGGGGAGGTACATTTTGAGTTATTGAGAGGGAGAAAGGTGGCATCTTAACTGTGTCTTTTTTGGAAGGTGGATTTGATGGGTCGGAGTTGTGATGTTTTGAGTGGATGTGAGAAAGCCAAGAATTTGAGTGACAAAAGCAGTAGATCGCAGTGTCAGAGAGCAATGATGTTTATGGAAAGTGTTCCCAAGAAGTCTATGATCAGGGTTGGGGACATGGTTTGTATTAAAGATACTGTGTTGCAAAGAAAGGATTTTCCAAATTACGGGATCCAGTTTGGGTCATTGAGTTGAGAGGTAATGCAGTTCGTGTGTCAAATGGGCAATGGTGGAATTTGTCTAGAATTGCCAAGGTGGAAAGAAATGTTGCTAATTTAAACAGTGACTTTGAGGGAAAGGATGGAAAAGAAGCAGGAGTTGGAGTACAAAATCTTTCAGACAATAAGTGTGGAAAAGTGGATAGAAATGCTAATAGTTTATTGTTGAGAAAGAGTGGCAGAACAATTAGACTGCCTAAAAGATACATTGATTAGTTCAGTGCACTTAATCTATTTTTTATTTTTACATTTTGCTTGGAATTTATATGGTTTTTAGTATATATATATATATTACCTACTGGCGGTCGCCAGTAGGTAGTTATAGTTAGGACCCCTTTTCCATAGGAAATCCGCAACATTCTATTTTGAATAACTTTGGCGCCGGTCGACGAATCCTCGCGAATTTCTCAAAATAGGTGGGGCGCTATGCTCCGCTCCTACCCTGAAAGTCTCGGGGGGATCCGTCAAGCGGGGGCTGAGATAAAAGGGGAGTCCCAAAACGCGTTTTTCCCATGCATTTTTCCATAGGACCTTTAGAACGAGCTACAGCCCGAACGGCTGAACAGAATTACTCGAAATTTGGCAGAGAGGTAGTCCCTAGGTCAAGGAAGTGCCTTTTGTAGGTTTGGTGTAAATCTGTTCAGTAGATTCTGAGAAAATAGCCTTTAAATCAATATATATATCTGAGCCCGCTTACGGTACGCTTACCGTACGCTTACCGTAAGCGTACGGTGGCGTGCGCGAGCGTGATTCTGATTGGCTCTTAGATCTTAGTAAACATTCGAATCGGCCGAAACCAGGAAGCGGCGGCCGCCATTTTGTGTGTTTCACTCAGAAAAAAAGAGTGAAAACAAGAAAAGGGGGCAATGAGGAGAGTTACAGACCCCCTTACATTTGTGAGGGGGTCAAAGAAGGACTGTAAAGTACAAAGAAAACATTTATTGATTTTTTAAAAAATCACGGGGTACGCGTACGGTGAGCTTACGGTAAGCGTACGGAAGAAAAATGGCGTGCGCGAGCGAGATTCTGATTGGCCCTAAGATCTTAGTAAACATTCGAATCGGCCGAAACCAGGAAGCGGCGGCCGCCATTTTGTGTATTTCACTCTGAAAAAAAAGAGTGAAAACAAGAAAAGGGGGCAATGAGGAGAGTTACAGACCCCCTAACATTTGTAAGGGGGTCAAAGAAGGACAGAAAAGTACAAAAAAAACATTTGTTGATTTTTTTAAAAATCACGGGATACGCGTACGGTAAGCGTACGGTTAAAAAAAATAAAAATGAATAAATGAAATGAAGAATTAAGAGTTAAGATATTAGGGAGCTCTAAAAAGAGCTGTTGTGTTTATGAAGTCATTTTTTTAGTGGTACCTACAAGTAAGTACCGATGCAGAGTCTAAGGTTCAAAAGGAAGACTCTGTTCCCTTCATCATTGAAGTGCACACCATCTCCTCTATAAATGTCTTGCATGTCATAACGCAAGTTGTTGTGGTAAATGGCACCCATACCATAGTCACGGAGGAAAGCAGAAACAGATTTGTTGACGTGCTTTCTTGCTTTGTCAATCTGTGGACAGAAATGATTGGACCAGTTCCATTTTTGCCTTTGGCATATGTTGGAAAACACAAAGGCAGTTTTAGGGAAAAGTGAAAACAGTTGTGCAAAGGTGTCCTTCATAAGCATTTCCAGACCTACCCCAGTCAAAGTGCCTAGGTCATTGCCACCACAGTGCACTATTATGAGGTCAGGGTGTTGGATTTGCATGAAGGATTTCACCAATGGCATCAATTGGTGCCACTTTAACCCTCTCTGACCAATCCATTTAATGTCTACATTTGGCAAAGCAAGGTCTCTCACCATATCTGTTTTCTCTGCAAACTTTTCACTCCAGAAGACATAGCTGTGCCCTACAATCCACACTGTGAACATCTTCAAAGGAGAACTGGATGCACTCAGGAGGTGTCTTTCAGTAGAATGGCAATATGAAAAGAAAGACAGTTTGGAAATGGAGGCATACATATTTTTTTCAAAACAAAAAGAACTGATTGGCTGTTTCATACCATTCTAGAATAAAAACTAGGCTGTATGTGTAAATTAATAGAAGCATGTTTTGTATTGGTACAAAAAAATGTGTAACCAAAGAACAGTACTATGGATTTGCTGTTAGGTTTGAAAAGTCAAGCACTCTTGCTCTGTGGAATTGAAACATTGTTTGGCGAACTTCTGACCTAACTCCACACAGCAGTGTTCCATGAGCTGTTGCTATGGTAGCAGGCAGAAGTCAAGTTGGGGGAAGGGTACTAGGCAGAAGTCAAGTTGGGGGAAGGGTACTTTTGGAAAAGGGTTGGTTTTCAACCAATAGAAATGTGTGATTACATTTGAAAAAAAGGGGGAAGCACTGAGATTTGAAACTTACATATATATGTGTGGAAAAATAGAGGGAAAGTTTGCCATTATCTGGTTCTGCTGAGAGGAGAGAGGTGAACACAACAGAGATCCTGGCTCTGATAATCTGCTGTTTGAGTGTCACATTTCTTTCACAACTAACTAAATTTAAAGGTGAGTTTAGAGTTTGAGAGGGGATGTATGTGGTAACTTAAGAAATGAATAATAGAAATGGAAATTGTTTTTGTTGTAGTTGCGTTTATCATTTTCTGTTTTGGGAGAAATTTAAATGTGAGGAACATGTAAAATAATATGGAGTATGTTTTCACAATAAATTAAGGTGTACTGGAAAAAAAAAGAATAGTTTAAGGGTTTGAGGTTGGACTCAGTAATGCAAATACATTCAGCATCACTAAGGCTGGTTGCCCTTGCTGGAGTGTAGGCAGCCACCCAGGTTACACATGGAGGTGGTCTGAAAAAGAAGTTTGGACATGTGCATTTAAGAAAATCAAAAAAAGTGGTTTCATAATGTGTCAGTCTGTAAAAGTGATTTTCACTTGCCCCAAAAAAAAAAGAGCAGTAAGTGTGCTTTCAAATTGGCAAAGAAATTTCGTTTTGGGACTAATGTGAAAACATGACTCTGTGTGCAGAGAGGAATTATAGGCAGAGATTTATTGCGTATTGCTCTGGTGATTTCACAGTTGCATTAGGTGCAAAGGGGGAGCGAATTTTTGGGGGAAGAAGCAGACTCTTAGCACACACCCATGTGCTTGCCATGTATAATCATGCACAGTATTTACAAGAGAGTGGGGTTTTCAGGTTTCAGTCTGTAATGCAAATACATTCAGCATCACTAAGGCTGGTTGCCCTTGCTGGAGTGTAGGCAGCCACCCAGGTTACACATGGAGGTGGTCTGAAAAAGAAGTTTGGACATGTGCATTTAAGAAAATCAAAAAAAGTGGTTTCATAATGTGTCAGTCTGTAAAAGTGATTTTCACTTGCCCCAAAAAAAAAGAGCAGTAAGTGTGCTTTCAAATTGGCAAAGAAATTTCGTTTTGGGACTAATGTGAAAACATGACTCTGTGTGCAGAGAGGAATTATAGGCAGAGATTTATTGCGTATTGCTCTGGTGATTTCACAGTTGCATTAGATGGAAAGGGGGAGCGAATTTTTGGGGGAAGAAGCAGACTCTTAGCACACACCCATGTGCTTGCCATGTATAATCATGCACAGTATTTACAAGCGAGTGGGGTTTTCAGGTTTCAGTCTGTAATGCAAATACATTCAGCATCACTAAGGCTGGTTGCCCTTGCTGGAGTGTAGGCAGCCACCCAGGTTACACATGGAGGTGGTCTGAAAAAGAAGTTTGGACATGTGCATTTAAGAAAATCAAAAAAAGTGGTTTCATAATGTGTCAGTCTGTAAAAGTGATTTTCACTTGCCCCCCCCAAAAAAGAGCAGTAAGTGTGCTTTCAAATTGGCAAAGAAATTTCGTTTTGGGACTAATGTGAAAACATGACTCTGTGTGCAGAGAGGAATTATAGGCAGAGATTTATTGCGTATTGCTCTGGTGATTTCACAGTTGCATTAGATGGAAAGGGGGAGCGAATTTTTGGGGGAAGAAGCAGACTCTTAGCACACACCCATGTGCTTGCCATGTATAATCATGCACAGTATTTACAAGCGAGTGGGGTTTTCAGGTTTCAGTCTGTAATGCAAATACATTCAGCATCACTAAGGCTGGTTGCCCTTGCTAGAGTGTAGGCAGCCACCCAGGTTACACATGGAGGTGGTCTGAAAAAGAAGTTTTTTTAGAATATTATGCATTTCTATAATGTTAAGTTTAAGTAAAAAGAGAATCAGGGCTTTTTTAATACAATCTTTGTGATTGTTATTTTTTTTTGCCCGCTGTAAAATGATGAATGCAATTGCTTTCACAATTTATAGTGAAATGCAATATATTCTGAAAACAGCAAAAATAAGGCAAAAATATTTTTTTGAAAAAAATGTAAATATGTGTACTATATTATAAATTGTTTTAAAAATATTAATACTTTTTTCTTTTTTTCCAGATAGATATAGAAAATTTTCGAAAACTAGAACCATTTTTAAAACTATTTTTAAAAAAAACAAATGAATAAATATTTTTTTGAGTGAGTATGGTAAGTCAATAATATTATTTGTAGTCTCTCAAGGACCTTGTAATGTGATAAATGATTTTTAGTGTTTTTTTTAAAAAATAAAAAAAAAGTACGCGCACCGTACGCGTACGGTAAAAAAAAATAAAAAAAAGTTTTTAAAAACATATGTAAAAAAAAGATGAAAGATAAGGTTGGCTCTTAAAAGAACCGTTGTGTTCATGCAGGGACAGAGGGAAGAAAGCATGGGAAAATTATTCAAAGCGACAAATGTGCTGATCTATTTTGTTGTTCACTAGGGAAACACTGGTCTCCCTATGGCAAATTAGATCTTGACAAAAGGTGCATCGAATATCAACCCTCCGAAATCGAGGGTTAATTTCCAGAGGGCCAGCAAAAGGAGATTCTCCCCCCACAGATGAAGGGCTCACCTGACCTGCAGAAGAAGGAGTCAGCCCTGCAGATGATGGTCCAGGCTGAGCTGCTGTGGATGTACTGGCTTGTCTTTCTGAAGAGTTACCTCCAAAAAGATGACCATGTGTCCTTCTGTGTACATCCTGGAGGTGTCTCTTCATGGTGTGATTCCCAAAGGAATACTTCCTGTCAGGATTACCTCTAGAAAGTACAGGCTGACACAGCCTGCAAGTTACTAAGGGTGCATTCACCTTTTGCTGGCCTTCAGGAAAAGTAAAATAATCCCATACATAAGAGGGCTTTTGTTTCCTCGATCTCTGCCTCAAGACAGTGCTGCTAGTGCTAGCCTCACTCTCAGAAGAGCTCTGCTGTTCTGCCATCGTATCCCAAAGACAAACCAGCTCCTTCTCCCAAGGGATCACAAGCAGAAATGAGGGGAATGGGTGTGGTGTAGGAGAGTTCTAGAACTGAAAGTAGTTTCAACCAATCAAAAGTTGTGTTTCATGATCACATGACCTACCGTACGCTTACGGTACGCTTACGGCAAAAGTGCGCATGCGCGTAAAAAAGACACGCGCTTGCGCGCATGCGCATAACAGTCACTCCCCGGCACTTCCGCGTAACGTGCGCGTGTAGCGTACACGCGTACGCGTCCCACGCGGAGTACGCGCGGCTACGCAAATTGCGTAACTATACGCAAGCAGCGTAGAAAAATTACGGACGTTGCGTAAACCGTACGCTTACCGTGAGCTTACGGTACGCGTACTAAAAAAATAAAAAAAAATAGAAAAATAGTACTGCAAATAAATTTTACATGTTTATTTTAAAAAATATATTTAAAAAAACATATTAAAGAATTTTAAAAATTTAATCATAGTCTTTATAAAAGGTAAGAAAATTAAAATAAAAATATGTTAGAAAAAATAGAAGAAAAAAAAAAAATTAGCATTTAAAAAACCTTGCAAATTCACTGAAAAAACCATGGGTTTCACACACGTTATAGTTAGGAATTAGCATTTAAAAAACCTTAGAAATTCAGTGAAAAAACCATAGGTTTCACACACGTTATAGTTAGGAATTAGCATTTAAAAAACCTTAGAAATTCACTGAAAAAACCATAGGTTTCACACATGTTATAGTTAGCTGGACATTTTACTCGTAAAAAACCATTGAAATTGCCCCGTTATAGTTAGTTCAGCTAACTATAACTCGCGCGCCCGCAATGCACTGCTGATGACGTCACATATTACATCACTCATGACATGGTCAGTGACATCACTCATGACATCACTGATGACATCTCAAATGACATCACTGATGACCTCACTGATGACATCATCCTTGTGATAGAGTGGCAGACCTCCTCTCACCCTAATATAACCTTTGATACACACATACTAAAATAGAGACTAAAATTTAAAAAAGAAATGACATACCAATAACAGTAACAACAACCTCTTCAGTAATTCTAAGATCCACATACACATCCATTCATTCACCAACTGTTCAATACAGTCACTCATACATGTACTCACTCATCATATGTACTCATACACCTATACATCCTGTTACACAATGCCACTCATCCATAGAGTTACTCACACACATAGTCACTCATGCTAATAAAGAATCAAACATCCATTTACTTGCATATACAGTTATACACACACCACCACACTTACTTCTACAGAAACTTACACATACTTAGTCTTTTAAACAATCACTTATAGAAACACATACTTATTCATACAGGAACTCTTTCAATCTCTCACTCTCACATATACTCACTTATATACACCAATAGTCACATATACTAGTTTAAAACATATGTAGTTACTCATAAAGACACTATTGAGACAGTCATTCACTCACTAACACACCCATACACACACTCATCCACCCATACAGTCCTGCACACATGCTGTCTTCAACACATACAAACAGTGAGTCACTCATTCATGCACCTATGCACTACGTAATACCCTCCACCAAACCATGCAGACACTCATACTGATACTCAAAAAACCAACTAATATCCTATATAGACACCCATGTAGCTACTCACCAACCCATGCAGCCACTTATACACAAAGTGAGAGACTGATACAGATATTTACATATTTAAACATTACTCACTAAGCCATGTATTCACTATGATACACTTAATCAGTCAGTTACACAATCAATTTTTCAAAAAGAAATCATCCATTTAGACAGTAATATACCCATTTATTCTTCCATCGACCTTGAGATATACATATATAAAACATATTTAATTTTCAGAAAAACACACATTCACTGGATGATGTCATCAGTGAGGTCATCAGTGATGTCATTTGAGATGTCATCAGTGATGTCACGAGTGATGTCACTGACCATGTCATGAGTGATGTAATATGTGACGTCATCAGCAGTGCATTGCGGGCGCGCGAGTTATAGTTAGCTGAACTAACTATAACGGGGCAATTTCAATGGTTTTTTACGAGTAAAATGTCCAGCTAACTATAACATGTGTGAAACCTATGGTTTTTTCAGTGAATTTCTAAGGTTTTTTAAATGCTAATTCCTAACTATAATGTGTGTGAAACCTATGGTTTTTTCACTGAAGGTTTCACACACGTTATAGTTAGCTGGACATTTTACTCGTAAAAAACCAATGAAATTGCCCCGTTATAGTTAGTTCAGCTAACTATAACTCGCGCGCCCGCAATGCACTGCTGATGACGTCACATATTACATCACTCATGACATGGTCAGTGACATCACTCATGACATCACTGATGACATCTCAAATGACATCACTGATGACATCACTGATGACATCATCCAGTGAATGTGGGTTTTTCTGAAAATTAAATATGTTTTATATATGTATATCTCAAGGTCGATGGAAGAATAAATGGGTATATAAGTGTCTAAATGGATGATTTGTTTTTGAAAAATTGATTGTTTAACTGACTGATTAAGTGTATCTTAGTGAATACATGGCTTAGTGAGTAATGTTTAAATATGTATATATCTGTATCAGTCTCTCACTTTGTGTATAAGTGGCTGCATGGGTTGGTGAGTAGCTACATGGGTGTCTATATAGGTTATTAGTTGGTTTTTTGAGTATCAGTCTGAGTGTCTGCATGGTTCGGTGGGGGGTATTACCTAGTGCATAGGTGTATGAATGAGTGACTCACTGTTTGTATGTGTTGAACACATCATGTGTGCAGGACTGTATGGGTGGATGAGTGTGTGCATGGATGTGTTATTGAGTGAATGACTGTCTCAATAGTGTCTTTATGAGTAACTACATATGTTTTAAACTAGTATATGTGACTATTGGTGTATATATGTGAGTATATGTGAGAGTGAGAGATTGAAAGAGTTCTTGTATGAATAAGTATGTGTTTCTATAAGTGATTGTTTAAAAGACTAAGTATGTGTAAGTTTCCGTAGAAGTAAGTGTGGTGGTGTGTGTATAACTGTATATGCAAGTAAATGTATGTTTGATTCTTTGTTAGCATGAGTGACTATGTGTGTGAGTAACTCTATGGATGAGTGGCATTGTGTAACAGGATGTATAGGTGTATGAGTACATATGATGAGTGAGTACATGTATGAGTGACTGAATTGGACTGTTGGTGAATGAGTGGATGTGTATGTGGATCTTAGAATTACTAAATAGGTTGTTTTAACTGGTATTGGTATGTCCATTGTTTTGAACATTGTAGTTTCTATTTTTGAATGTGTGTGTCAAAGGTTATATTAGGGTGAGAGGAGGTCTGACACTCTATCACAAGGATGATGTCATCAGTGATGTCATCAGTGATGTCATTTGAGATGTCATCAGTGATGTCATGAGTGATGTCACTGACCATGTCATGAGTGATGTAATATGTGACATCATCAGCAGTGCATTGCGGGCGCGCGAGTTATAGTTAGCTGAACTAACTATAACGGGGCAATTTCATTGGTTTTTTACGAGTAAAATGTCCAGCTAACTATAACGTGTGTGAAACCTATGGTTTTTTCACTGAATTTCTAAGGTTTTTTAAATGCTAATTCCTAACTATAACGTGTGTGAAACCTATGGTTTTTTCACTGAATTTCAAAGGTTTTTTAAATGCTAATTCCTAACTATAACGTGTGTGAAACCCATGGTTTTTTCAGTGAATTTGCAAGGTTTTTTAAATGCTAATTTTTTTTTTATTCTTCAATTTTTTCAAACATATTTTTAATTTAATTTTCTTACCTTTTATAAAGACTATGCTTAAATTTTTAAAATCCTTAAATATTTTTTTTTAATATATTTTTTAAAATAAACATGTAAAATTTATTTCCAGTTCTTTTTTTTTTTTTTATAGTACGCGTACCGTAAGCTCACGGTAAGCGTACGGTTTACGCAACGTCCGTAATCTATCTACGCTGCTTGCGTATAGTTACGCACTTTGCGTAGCCGCGCGTACTGCGCGTGGGACGCGTGCGCGCTTACGCCACACGCGCACGTTACGCGGAAGTGCCGGGGAGTGACTGTTATGCGCATGCGCGCAAGCGCGTGTCTTTTTTACGCGCACGCGTACTTTTTGCCGTAAGCGTACCGTAAGCGTACCGTAAGCGTACGGTAGGTCATGTGATCTTGAAACACAACTTTTGATTGGTTGAAACTACTTTCAGTTCTAGAACTCTCCTACACCACACCCATTCCCCTCATTTCTGCTTGTGATCCCTTGGGAGAAGGAGCTGGTTTGTCTTTGGGATACGATGGCAGAACAGCAGAGCTCTTCTGAGAGTGAGGCTAGCACTAGCAGCACTGTCTTGAGGCAGAGATCGAGGAAACAAAAGCCTTCTTATGTTTGGGATTATTTTACTTTTCCAGAAGGCCAGCAAAAGGTGAATGCACCCTTAGTTACTTGCTGTCTGTGTAAGCGTGTACTTTCTAGAGGTAATCCTAACAGGAAGTATTCCTTTGGGAATCACACCATGAAGAGACACCTCCTGGATGTACACGGAAGGACACATGGTCATCTTTTTGGAGGTAACTCTTCAGAAAGACGAGCCAGTACATCCACAGCAGCTCAGCCTGGACCATCATCTGCAGGGCTTACTCCTTCTTCTGCAGGTCAGGTGAGCCCTTCATCTGTGGGGGGAGAATCTCCTTTTGCTGGCCCTCTGGAAATGAACCCTCGATTTCGGAAGGTTGATATTCATTGCACATTTTGTAAAGATCTAATTTGCCATAGGGAGACCAGTGTTTCCCTAGTGAACAACAAAATAGATCAGCACATTTGTCGCTTTGAATGATTTTCCCATGCTTCCTTTCCTCTGTCCCTGCATGAACACAACGGTTCTTTTAAGAGCCAACCTTATCTTTCATCTTTTTTTTACATATGTTTTTTAAAACTTTTTTTTATTTTTTTTTTACCGTACGCGTACGGTGCGCGTACTTTTTTTTTATTTTTAAAAAAAAACACTAAAAATCATTTATCACATTACAAGGTCCTTGAGAGACTACTGTCACATTATGAAACCACTTTTCAGATTTTGTAAAAAGCCCATGTCCAGACTGCTACACTACAGCAAGGGCAACCAGCCTTAGTGATGCTGAATGTATTTGCATTACAGACTGAAACCTGAAAACCCCACTCGCTTGTAAATACTGTGCATGATTATACATGGCAAGTACATGGGTGTGTGCTAAGAGTCTGCTTCTTCCCCCAAAAATTCGCTCCCCCTTTCCATCTAATGCAACTGTGAAATCACCAGAGCAATATGCAATAAATCTCTGCCTATAATTCCTCTCTGCACACAGAGTCATGTTTTCACATTAGTCCCAAAACGAAATTTCTTTGCCAATTTGAAAGCACACTTACTGCTCTTTTTTTTTCGGGGCAAGTGAAAATCACTTTTACAGACTGACACAGTGCTTCCCCCTTTTTTTCAAATGTAATCACACATTTCTATTGGTAAAAACCAACCCTTTTCCAAAAGTACCCTTCCCCCTTCTTGACTTCTGCCTAGTACCCTTCCCCCAACTTGACTTCTGCCTGCTACCATAGCAACAGCTCATGGAACACTGCTGTGTGCAGTTAGGTCAGAAGTTTGCCAAACAATGTTTCAATTCCACAGAGCAAGAGTGCTTGACTTTTCAAACCTAACAGCAAATCCATAGTACTGTTCTTTGGTTACACATTTTTCTGTACCAATACAAAACATGCTTCAATCAATTGACACATACAGCCTAGTTTTTATTCTAGAATGGTATGAAACAGCCAATCAGTTCTTTTTGTTTTGAAAAAAATATGTATGCCTCCATTTCCAAACTGTCTTTCTTTTCATATTGCCATTCTACTGAAAGACACCTCCTGAGTGCATCCAGTTCTCCTTTGAATATGTTCACAGTGTGGATTGTAGGGCACAGCTATGTCTTCTGGAGTGAAAAGTTTGCAGAGAAAACAGGTATGGTGAGAGACCTTGCTTTGCCAAATGTAGACATTAAATGGATTGGTCAGAGAGGGTTAAAGTGGCACCAATTGATGCCATTGGTGAAATCCTTCATTCAAATCCAACACCCTGACCTCATAATAGTGCACTGTGGTGGCAATGACCTAGGCACTTTGACTGGGGTAGGTCTGGAAATGCTTATGAAGGACACCTTTGCACAACTGTTTACACTTTTCCCTAAAACTGCCTTTGTGTTTTCCAACATATGCCAAAGGCAAAAATGGAACTGGTCCAATCATTTCTGTCCGCAGGTTGACAAAGCAAGAAAGCACGTCAACAAATCTGTTTCTGCTTTCCTCCGTGACTATGGTATGGGTGCCATTTACCACAACAACTTGCGTTATGACATGCAAGACATTTATAGAGGAGATGGTGTGCACTTCAATGATGAAGGGAACAGAGTCTTCCTCTTGAACCTTAGACTCTGCATCGGTACTTACTTGTAGGTACCACTAAAAAAATGACTTCATAAACACAACAGCTCTTTTTAGAGCTCCCTAATTTCTAAACTCTTAAATCTGCTTTTCATTTATTTTTTTTAATTTTTTTTACCGTACGCTTACCGTAAGCTTACCGTACGCGTACCCCGTGATTTTTTTTAAAATCAATTAATGTTTTTTTTGTACTTTTCTGTCCTTCTTTGACCCCCTTACAAATGTTAGGGGGTCTGTAACTCTCCTCATTGCCCCCTTTCCTTGTTTTCACTCTTTTTTTTCAGAGTGAAATTCAGAAAATGGCGGCCGCCGCTTCCTGGTTTCGGCCGATTCGAATGTTTACTAAGATCTAAGAGCCAATCAGAATCGCGCTCGCGCACGCCACCGTACGCTTACCGTAAGCGTACGGTAAGCGTACCGTAAGCGGGCTCAGATATATATATTGATTTAAAGGCTATTTTCTCAGAATCTACTGAACAGATTTACACCAAACCTACAAAAGGCACTTCCTTGACCTAGGGACTACCTCTCTGCCAAATTTTGAGTAATTCTGTTCAGCCGTTCGGGCTGTAGCTCGTTCTAAAGGTCCTATGGAAAAATGCATGGGAAAAACGCGTTTTGGGACCCCCCTTTTATCTCAGCCCCCGCTTGACGAATCCCCCCGAGACTTTCAGGGTAGGAGCGGAGCGTAGCGCCCCACCTATTTTGAGAAATTCGCGAGGATTCGTCGACCGGCGCCAAAGTTATTCAAAATAGAATGTTGAGGTTTTCCTATGGAAACGTGGTCCTAACTATAACTACCTACTGGCGACCGCCAGTAGGTAATATATATATATATTCACTGAAAAAACCATAGGTTTCACACATGTTATAGTTAGCGGAAATTTTACTGATAAAAAACCAGTGAAATTCCCCCGTTATAGTTAGTGCAGGCAACTATAACTCACGCGACCGCAATCCTCTGCTGATGCTAATACTGTATTTAGACACTTATTTGCCCATGTCTTCTTCCATACATTTTTAGCTATACATATATTACAAATATTTTTTTTTCATAAAGACACATATGTCATCAGCAGAAGATTGCGGTCGCGTGAGTTATAGTTGCCTGCACTAACTATAACGGGGGAATTTCACTGGTTTTTTATCAGTAAAATTTCCGCTAACTATTACATGTGTGAAACCTATGTTTTTTTCAGTGAATTTGCAAGGTTTTTTAAATGCTAATTCCTAACTATAACGTGTGTGAAACCTATGGTTTTTTCAGTGAATTTGTACGGTTTTTTAAATGCTAAGTTACTTTACGCCATTCGAGGCGTGCGCGCCCACTTAACGCAGTTCGTTCCGTGCACGGTTTTTATCAACTTTAATAAGCCCTGTACATTTGGTGGCCTTCGGCCACCAAAAGCACAGGGGGTGGGGTCAATGTGCATAGTGTTTTTTTTATTTCGATTTTATAATTTCATGTTGCCAAAATTTAGTTTTTTTTACCTATTAATAAGCCCTGTACATTTGGTGGCCTACGGCCACCAAAAGCACAGGGGGTGGGGTAAGTGTGGATAGTGTTTTTTTCCCTTATAATAAGCCCTGTACATTTGGTGGCCTACGGCCACCAAAAGCACAGGGGGTGGGGTAAGTGTGGATAGTGTTTTTTTCCCTTATAATAAGCCCTGAACATTTGGTGGCCTTCGGACACCAAAAGCACAGGGGGTGGGGTAAGTGTGGATAGTGTTTTTTTCCCTTATAATAAGCCCTGTACATTTGGTGGACTACGGCCACCAAAAGCACAGGGGGTGGGGTAAGTGTGGATAGTGTTTTTTTCCCTTACAATAAGCCCTGAACATTTGGTGGCCTTCGGCCACCAAAACCACAGGGGGAGGGGTAAGTGTGGATAGTGTTTTTTTCCCGTTTAATAAGCCCTGTACATTGGGTGGCCTTCGGCCACCAAAAGCACAGGGGGTGGGGTAAGTGTGGATAGTGTTTTTTTTTTGTTTTTTTTTTTACTGTACGCTTAAGGTAAGCGTACGGTAAGCGTACCCCGCGAAATTGCCGAAAAAAAAATAAAACCGTTTTTGCTCTTGGGGGATGTTTGTGGACTCCCTCAACATGACTATGTGGGAGGGAGTTGTCAAAACAGCCCCGTAACATGTTTTTGGCCATCATGTTTGATAAACAACACTCAGTGCGAGAGACAAAATGGCGGCCGCCGCTTCCTGGTTTCGGCCGATTCGATTGTTTACTAAGATCTAAGAGCCAATCAGAATCGCGCTCGCGCACGCCACCGTACGCTTACCGTAAGCGTACGGTAAGCGTACGGTAAGCGGGCTCAGATATATATATTGATTTAAAGGCTATTTTCTCAGAATCTACTGAACAGATTTACACCAAACCTACAAAAGGCACTTCCTTGACCTAGGGACTACCTCTCTGCCAAATTTTGAGTAATTCTGTTCAGCCGTTCGGGCTGTAGCTCGTTCTAAAGGTCCTATGGAAAAATGCATGGGAAAAACGCGTTTTGGGACCCCCCTTTTATCTCAGCCCCCGCTTGACGGATCCCCCCGAGACTTTCAGGGTAGGAGCGGAGCGTAGCGCCCCACCCATTTTGAGAAATTCGCGAGGATTCGTCGACCGGCGCCAAAGTTATTCAAAATAGAATGTTGAGGTTTTCCTATGGAAACGTGGTCCTAACTATAACTACCTACTGGCGACCGCCAGTAGGTAATATATATATATATATATATATATATATTCACTGAAAAAACCATAGGTTTCAGGGGTGTTATAGTTAGCTGGACTTTTCACTTGTACAAAATCATTGAAATTCCCCCGTTATAGTTAGTTCAGCTAACTATAACTCGCGCGCCCGCAATGCACTGCTGATGAAGTCACATATTACATCACTCATGATATGGTCAGTGACATCACTCATGACATCACTGATGACATCTCAAATGACATCACTGATGACATCACTGATGACATCATCCAGTGAATGTCTGTTTTTCTGAAAATTAAATATGTTTCATATATATATATCTCAAGGTCGATGGAAGAATAAATGGGTATATAAGTGTATAAATGGATGATTTGTTTTTGAGAAATTGATGGTGTAACTGACTGATTAAGTGTATCATAGTGAATACATGGCTTAGTGAGTAATGTTTAAATATGTAAATATCTGTATCAGTCTCTCACTTTGTGTATAAGTGGCTGCATGGGTTGGTGAGTAGCTACATGGGTGTCTATATAGGTTATTAGTTGGTTTTTTGAGTATCAGTCTGAGTGTCTGCATTGTTCGGTGGGGGGGTATTACGTAGTGCATAGGTGCATGAATGAGTGACTCACTGTTTGTATGTGTTGAAGACAGCATGTGTGCAGGACTGTATGGGTGGATGAGTGTGTGTATGGGTGTGTTAGTGAGTGAATGACTGTCTCAATAGTGTCTTTATGAGTAACTACATATGTTTTAAACTAGTATATGTGACTATCGGTGTATATAAATGAGTATATGTGAGAGTGAGAGATTGAAAGAGCTCCTGTATGAATAAGTATGTGTTTCTATAAGTGATTGTTTAAAAGACTAAGTATGTATAAGTTTCCGTAGAGGTAAGTGTGGTGGTGTGTGTATAACTGTATATGCAAGTAAATGTATGTTTGATTCTTTATTAGCATGAGTGACTATGTGTGCGAGTAACTCTATGGATGAGTGGCATTGTGTAACAGGATGTATAGGTGTATGAGTACATATGATGAGTGAGTACATGTATGAGTGACTGTATAGGACTGTTGGTGAATGACTGGATGTGTATGTGGATCTTAGAATTACTGAAGAGGTTGTTGTAACTGGTATTGGTATGTCCATTGTTTTGAAAATTTTAGTCTCTATTTTTGAATGTGTGTATCAAAGGTTATATTAGGGTGAGAGGAGGTCTGCCACTCTATCACAAGGATGATGTAATCAGTGATGTCATCAATGATGTCATTTGAGATGTCATGAGTGATGTCATGAGTGATGTCACTGACCATGTCATGAGTGATGTAATATGTGACATCATCAGCAGTGCATTGCGGGCACGCGAGTTATAGTTAGTTGAACTAACTATAACGGTGGAATTTCAATGGTTTTGTACAAGTGAAATGTCCAGCTAACTATAAGACCCCTGAAACCTATGGTTTTTTTCAGTGAATTTCTGAGGTTTTTTAAATGCTAATTCCTAACTATAACGTGCCTGAAACCTATGGTTTTTTCTGTGAATTTCAAAGGTTTTTTAAATGCTAATTTCTAACTATGCCTACAGAGATAGGACATGTGAAGAAAGAAGAAAAAATGCACAGAAAGAAAAAAAAGAAGTGCATAAAGAAGCAACAGAAGTCCTCAAAGACGAAGAAAAGTGCAGGAAAAAGGATAACGTGCAGAAAGAACAAAAAGAAGAGCATAAAGAATCCTTGTTGCAAAATCATCCTGTACCCTCAACTTTTTCAGACGGATACTGGTGGTAACTGAGTCTGACTAACCAGTCCTAGAGCCAGTGCTTTGTTAAAAGACACTTAGAATACAGTGAAAACACCTACATACACTAGGGAACATTATGCATTGGGGTCCCCCTGTGATTAGCATGACCTCCTCTGTAAGCCCCTAGTATATAATAGGGCGGGGGGATTAAAACTACCTCTTAAAACAGGCCACAGGGCGTTTTTGCACACATTAACTCAGGCCCCGTCCCCTCCCTTCTCCACTGTGTAAACACGCCCTGTGTCCGTTTTTAGTTGGGAGATTAAGTTCATTTGAATCCTGAGGGTCCCTAGGGTCCAACTAGCCCACTAGGTACCTCCAGTAAGTGCCACAGAGCTGCGTTGCAGAGAGGTGTAAAAAGTGGCACAGCCTGGACCACCTCTCTGCAATGCAGCTCAGTGGCGCTTACTGGAAGCACTTGGTGGGCTAGTTAGCCCCCAGGGGCCCTCAGTATTGAAGGGAAATTATATCCCCAATTTAAAACGTGCCATAGTGCGTGTTTGCACACGTCACCTCAGGCCCCGTCCCCTCCCTTCACCACTGTGTAAACGTGCCCTGTGGCTGTTCTAAGTTGAGAGATTAAGTCCCCTTGAATCCTAAGGGTCCCTAGGGTCAAACTAGACCACTAGGTACCTCCAGTAAGCGCCACAGAGCTGCGTTGCAGAGAGGTGTAAAAAGGGGCTTGGCCTCAGAACACCTGTCTGCAGCGCAGCTCCCTGGCGCATACTGGAGATGCCTGTTGGGCTAGTTGGCCCTCAGGGACCCTCAGTATTGAAGAGGAATTAATTCCCCAACTTACAACTCACCAGGGGGCGCGTTTGCAGAGTGCTGCAAGGAGGGGGCGTGGCCTCCGGCACGATGCCAGTCTTTTATTTATTTTAATTTTTTAAGAAGGGGGGCTGTGTGGTTCCCCTTCTTATTCTAATTTATTGGCCCTGATGACCCCATCCCCCAGGGCCTGTCTCCTAATTATATTTTTTTGACCCCAATCCCCAGGGCCGGCCACTGTTTTTTATAATTTTTAAAAAATATATATTTATAGACACACCTAGGAAATGCTGGACAAACCGTACGTACCTATCACCATGACGATTTGAGTGATATTCATTAAAAGGCGACTATGCATACAATGAATCCACGTGGAATGTATTTACACCACTAGTGAAGCTCTGACATATCTGATGCCCTACCGTGCCTAATCCCGGTAGACACCCTTGACGTTTATTTATACAAACATGGGTAGCTATTGATGGGCACATTTATTACACATGCACACCAAGCCATTCAAAGGGGATTCGACAAAAATTCGACCAAAACTATGTAAGAAACCCCCCTCACGTTTAATAAAACACACATCCACTGCCGGATGTGTAATACTTTTTATTTTACTCTCTGGAAAGGGGACGAACATCACTTGAGAGTCACAGCGCGCTCCTGGCAGAGCCCAATGCTGTGTTACACCCACCATTGCCTGCCGAGTGCCACACACCTCTGTGTTGTATTCTACCAGCTAGTGCATATGCTATGACACTCTCTAGCCCATGTGCACTGTAACACCACCCCGTGAATATGTCATGCTACACTAGTCTTCGCACGGGTTATATTGCCCCATCTAACGTGCCTTCCTCGATGCCTATGTTATAACGCACAGTGCTATGCCATACATATTAAAATCTGGGATCCATATCTTTGTCACAGTGCATATGCAACGTTACACTCCCCAGCACATATTTTATATTACAACTTTAGAGACTAGTTAGGTTACACAACACTGCCCTGTGTATATTACACTCCAAGGCGCACATCGCATAGCACGCGCTAGTGCCTGCTCTATCTCGCGCTCTCCAATGAATCTGTCACTGCGCACAATGTATAGCATATTATATTTCACGCCCGGTTCATCTTATATCACACTTTTTGGTGCATAGTTTATACCATACACTATATCTAGTTTTCATTTTCAATCGTGCTCTCAGGACTATGTTCTATATAACACTGTGTTCACCTACCCTTTTCACAGGCATTACATTTTGCGATAGGGGGTGGAGGGTCAGAGGGTGTTTCTGCCAAGTGAGCCCGGAGTCACAGTCACAAACGTCCTCTTCTTCCTGAATAAAAGTGAGAACATGCTGCATACTTGTTCATATTTTAAGTAGTTCGCACAGACACACGTTTTAAAAACAATAAAGTTCCTAATACCCGCCTTCTCTGAACAGTTAGCTTGCTGCCCCATCCCCCTCCTACCTATCCTCTGTTGTGTGAATCCACGGACTAGCCTCCTCCCTCCTGCCATGCATGGTCTGATGTGCTGCCACTGCCCTCAATTTAGTATGATGTACCAGTCCCCTCCTCCTGCCCTCCATTGCCCAATTCTATGCCCCATCATTGACCTCCTGCTTAAACTCTGTGCTTAGCTTGCTGCCCCTATTCTCCTTCCCCCTGCCCTCCGATGACTTTGTGCATGCCCCTGCTCCATCCTTTTTGCCCACCATGTTCCATGGACCTGCCACTCCTATCTACTCTGAGTGTTCTGTTGAGCTACCACTCCCCTCCCACCTGCCTAGCATTGTCAGATGACTGTAACCTGTCCCTGTCACCTCCACCCTGCCTGTCCACATGCCATGCCCCTATCCACTTCCTCCTGTCCTCCATGGTCGATTTTACTGCCACACCCTTCTGCCCTCCCTGGTCTGTTGTGCTACAACTGCTCCTCCTGCCTGCCCCGTGCGGTCTGTTGTGAGGCCCTTTTCCCTGAACTTTCTTGTCTGTGCACAGGTCCTGACCCTCCCTTCTATCATCCATCGTCCTTTGTGCATGCCCCTGCACCCTCCTTCTTGCCCATCATAGCCATTGTGCTGCCACTAATTCTCCCACTTGCCATGCATGGTCTTCTGTGCTGCCATGGCCCCTCCCACCTTCCCTGTGCGGTCAGTTAGCTTCCCCTGACCCCCTCCCACCTTCCCTCCATGGTCTGTGTGTATGCCATCACAGTCTCACTGTTGCTCTTCATGGTGTGTCTTGCTTCTTGTGCCCATCCTGCCTGACCTCCATGGCTATCTTGCTGCTCCTGCCCTGCCCCCTTGCCCCCAGCCCTCTGTTTACATGTGCAGACCCCTACTCCCTCCCTCCTGGCTTGTCTGTTCCATTGTAATGCCCCTGATCCGCCCCTCCTGCCCTTTATGGTCTGTTATGCTGCAGCTTTCTCTCCTGTCTGTCCATTATGGTCAGCTAGCTACCATTGCCTCTTTCCCCTCTGTTCTCTGTTGTCTATGTGCATGGTCCTGTCCCCTCCCTATTGCTTTCTATGGATTGTTGTGCTGCACTCCCGTCCCGCATGCCCTGTGTGGTGTATTGTGCTGCTGCAAACCCTGATGCCTGCCCTGCAGGGTCAGTTTGGTGCACCTCTCCATGTCCCTCCTGTCCTCTGTTATCCAAGTCCATGTCCCTACCCCATTTCCTTCCATGATCCAATGTACCATACTTGTGAACATTTTGAACTTGGTAAGAGGGAGATTTTGAAAAAAAACTGGGGTATTGATTTTCCCCTTTGAATAACATTGAAAAAGAGGAGATTGTAGACAGGTGACAGATCAAATAAAGCCCATTTGAGCTTAAAAACATTGGACGTTTCCTGGCTGAATCGGGTCTGTTGGCATGTATGGTTTACTACCATTGCCTCTTCCTTCTGCCCACAATGGTCTATTACATTGCCACAGCCTCTCTTGCAAGTCCTGTATTGTTGGTTTGTTGCCCCTGCCCCCTTTTCCACTGCCCTCCATAGTCTGTTGTGCTGCCACGGCCCTTCCTGCCTGCTCAGTGTGGTTAAATTGTTGCCTTTGCACCCACCTACCTGCCTTCAATTTTCAGAGTCCGTGCCCCTGGCCTCTGCCTCTCAACAGTATCCTAATGAACAACTAGATTGCTAGCATTCTATATTTATTGCAAAAGTGTGGAACGCCTGACGTCATCTTGATGTAATCAAAACTGTAATACCTAGAGCATTTCCTTTAGAAATTACATATATGAGATTGTCTTATTGGCATCAAAATTATGGTTAGTGCTCTAAAAGACTAAAATAAGGACATATTTTCTGAGTTTTCAAATAGCGACAAAGCACTTTTAAATTATTTGTTATCTTTATGTTTTTTATCCAGTTGACCACTTGATTAAATGTTGCACTTAGGACAGAGGATGTGGTGTTACTTCCAGAACTGCAGACTTTGCAACTGGGGAACCAGGTTGGAGTTTCTGCTTCAGCTCGACATTCTGTGATTCTGGTCAAATCACTTAGTCTCCCCATGTCTAAAACCAAAATGAATTTGTTCTTGTGTGATGTAACCAATGCTCATGTAAAGCACTCCAATACCTGACAAGTCTGCACTATATAACACTGCAAAAACACAAAATAATAAGTGTTTTGCACACTTCTGTCATTGGGCTATATTTGGGCTACATCTGGGTGATTTTGGGCTACATTTGGGCTCTTTTGTCTCCGGTGGCCATCTTGGGAGATTTATTTGTTATGAAGTTTCCTAATTTCCTCATGTACTGCAGTCTCCTCAGTAGGAAATGCTTTCAGTTTTTTACTTTAATTCCATCATGAAGGTATTCAGATATGTCACACATTTGCCATAAATTCTAAAAGTTAGCACTCTAGTTGCTCATTAGATCACTGTAGTAAAACTACTGTTCACCATGGAAGTATGCTCCTGGTATTAAAAGTGCATGTTTCAGTCTGCATGTCAGAATTTTTTAATGAAATAGAAGAGGATTTGAGAAGTCACTCAAAATGTGCCCTCATTTTCTTTCTTCAGCATTAATCATAATTTCTATGGCAAAATAAACCCCCTCATTGTGTTCCTTTTTAAATTAAATGTTTTAAGTGTTACCAGTTTATTCCAATCAAGATGGCTTCTGGTGTGCCATACTTTTGTCATAATGAAGACAGTAAGCGCTCTAGTTGTTTTTAAGAACACTCTGGGACATTCTGTCATTGAGCTATACTTGGGCTACATCTGGGTGATATTTGGGCTACATTTGGGCTCTTTTGTCTCTGGTGGCCATCTTGGGAGACTTATTTGTTATGAAGTTTCCTAATTTCCTAATTTACTGCAGTCTCCTCAGTAGGAAATACTTTCAGTTGTTTACTTTGATTCCATCAAGAAGGCATTCAGATGTGTCACACATTTGCCATAAATTCAGAATGTTAGCACTCTTTTTGCTCATTAGATCACTGTAGTAAAGCGACTGCTCACCAGAGAAAACTGCTGCTGGTATTGAAAGTGCATGTTTCAGTCTGCATGTCAGAATTTTTTAATGAAATAAAAGAGGATTTCAGAAGTCAAAATGTGCCCTAGTTTTTCTTTCTGCAGCACTAATCATACTTGTTATGGAAAAATGAACCCCCTCATTTTGTTCCTTTTTAAATTAAATATTTTAAGAGTTACCACTTTAATCCAAGCAAGATGGCTTCAGGTGTGCCATACGTTTATTATAAGTAGGACTGTTAGCGCTCTAGTTGTTCTTTGGAACACTCTGGGAAGCTGGAGTAGAACACAAAGGAATCAACTGACAGTCTCTGCCCTTGTTGGATGTACATGTTTTACTGAGAATGTCAAACTTCATTCTCACATGACTGAGAAAGATAATGTGAATTTACAGAAAATATGCTCTCAGTTTAGCTTATAGATCACCTTCCAAACCTCTGTGGGAAAAGCATGAGAAAATAGTTTTCTCTCAAACATGATTCATGATATCACAGCAGAAGGATTTTCACATGGTAAAATCACCTTAGAACATACCACAATTCCTAAAATGAGTATGGTACCATCTACAAATGATTTATAATGTAACTAAAGTCTTAAAACCTTCTATTAACTGCAATGCTTTTTAATGAGGTGCTATCATGTATATTGGTCCCAAGACGGCTGCCAACACTTCTTGGATGAAGTGCTGACAGCCAATCAGATCTCAGGATGAGATGTGTGGTTAGGCTCCGCCCACATATATATATGATTTTACTTTTGATTTTTTCAGGAACTACTGAACAGATTGACACCAGACCTGCAAAAGGCACTTCCCGGAGCTGAGGACTACCTCTCTGCCAAATTTCAAGTAATTCTGTTCAGCCGTTCGGGCTGTACCTTGGACTAAAGGTCCCTATGGAAAATTGCATGGGGAAAACGCGTTTTGGGACCCCCCTTTTTTCTCAGCCCCCGCTTGACGAATCCCCCCGAGACTTTCAGGGTAGGAGCGGAGCGGAGCGCCCCACCTATTTTGAAAATTTCGCGAGGATTCGTCAACTGGCGCCAAAGTTATTCCAAATAGAATGTTGCGGATTTCCTATGGAAACACGGTTGTTATAATCTCAGAATACTTGGTATGTTCCAAAACCCCCCTACCATTCCTGTTATATGGTATATCCCCAGGGAGCTCACCTTGGAATGTTCAGGTGAATTCCATCAGTGCTGTGAGAGCGGATGGTCAGATAATAAAGACTACTCGACTTACCTTTGTGTGGTACTTCAATCTTTGAATATAACACTGGCGACGAGCTGTGAAGGGGGCAGCTGACCATCTCCCCTTTGTGTATTCTCTCTACGAGCGGCTGAGGAACGTGTCCAGCGTCTGGTAGTTGATCTGCGGGACACTCTCATCCCAGTCGTGCATGGTAACCTGTCTCCAGTAAGAGCGTCTTAGAGCGTGTTACTGATCGACGTCGAGTCGTTTACCTGAGGATTTTGAGGTGAACGGTGCTTCAAGGTGTGGCGCAGGACTTCTTGCTGTATTTCGAGGGGACAAGGTGTGTGGCATTTCTCCTCTGAACCGGCCGCAGCATCTGGTTTCCTTTCTCTGCGGATGTTCTCTGGTTGTAAGCTCCTCCCTGAGGCACCGGCGCATCAGCCACTGTGGACCTTCCCAGGCTGAGGAAGCGTCCGCCTCGTCCGGCGCTCCAGCTGCCAGAGAGCCGTGTTTTTGAAGGAAGTTCATCGTGGTATGATTGTAAGCTCCTCCCTGAGGCACCGGCGCATCAGCCACTGTGGACCTTCCTAGGCTGAGGAAGCGTCCGCCTCGTCCGGCGCTCCAGCTGCCATTCATTGTGGTAAGATCCTCCCTGAGGCACCGGCGCATCAGCTACTGCGGACCTTCCCAGTCTGAGGAAGCGTCCGCCTCGTCCGGCGTTCCAGCTGCCAGCGTGCCTTGCTATTGACGGAAGATTCCGATCTGATCCTCCCGGACTCCTCCTCATCTGGTCAACGGCCAGTTCGGTTGGTAATCGTCCTGTGGGGGATATCCGGACAGTGTCTTCTGCTGAGGTAACTTCATTCTTGTAGGGGGAGCAGTGTACCTTGCGGGATCCACTCAATGGAGGGCCAGTAGTGTTACCGGGTTTCTCCGTCACCGTGTCTGGGGCCCAGCAGCAGGGGACAAGACTCAGGCAGGGTGTTAGAGGGTGATTAAGTGGGTTCTGTGAATAAGCTCTGCACTTGTTTTCCTCCACAAAGCCACCCACTCCTCTCTGTGAGGCACATCCCTGCTTGTGACGTGGTCATCCGCATCTCGGTTGTAGTAATCACTCCACCATGGGCACACCAGGCATGAGCCAGCCACCATCCTTCCTAAATGACTGTGGGGATCCGGAGATCCACTGGAAAGACTGGACAAAACTGTTTGAGTCCTATTTAATCGCCATGGGAGGGGAAAAGTTTTCAGCATTAAGAAAGCAGCACATTCTCCTGCATAACTTGGGCGTGCACGGGCGCAAAGTTTACGAGACTCTTCCTGAGCCAGATTTGGAGGATGAGGATGACAATGACGTTTTTGATGTGACATTAATGAAGCTGGAGGCACACTTTGGGGATAAGGTCAATGTAGTGTTGGAGAGACATAAATTTTTCAGTAGAGTTCAAGGAAAATGTGAATCTATTTCTAATTACATTGCAGCTTTAAGGGGGCTTACGCAATTGTGTGAATTTGGAGAGTTAAATGACTCACTTATACGTGACCAGTTAGTCAGGTGCACAAATAATAGCAGGATCCAAGAGAAACTGTTGGCAAAGAATCCTACCTTAAAAGATGCTGTAGCGATTGCCCAGTCTGTGGAACATACCGCTAAGTGTGTGAAAGAAATGAAAGTTAGGGAGGATGTGGTTGCATCTGTGCAGGTCGAGGGGCAAAGTAAAGAGGTGTTTAAAGTAGCTGAGAAATGGAGCACGAAAGAGGCTCAAATCCCTAGAGTTAGCAAAGATGTACATAATTTAAAATGCTATAGATGTGGGAGCAGTAACCACCTTGCTAATAACCCTGTGTGTACAGCCAGAAGTATCTTGTGCAAGAAATGCAACAGGAGGGGACATCTGGCAAGGGTGTGTAGAGAGGGAATAAGTAACACTGTAAGTGTGGTGAGTAGTGGTGATGAATCTCGTGCAAAATATATTTTCCAAGTGAAAAGCATGGCTGTGGGAGGGAGACAGAACTATCCCAAATGTGTTGTGTTGTTCAATAACAAACCACTGGAAGTGTTTGCAGATTCCTGTTCCCCTTTCACGTTAATAAATGTACAAGATTATGAAGAATTGCTAGGTGGTTCAAGAGGAGTGTTACAAACTCCAGATATCACACCCGAAGGGTACACAAGAGACCCCATTCCTCTAGTAGGCATGCTAAACAGCCACATAGATTTCAATGGGAGAACCACGAAGGGTAATGTGTATATTGTAGAACATGGAGCAAACCTCCTGGGGTGGCAACACCAAAGGGAATTAGGAATTATACTTGATCCCAGCAAAGAGAATCAAGTGATTATGATTGACAGAGTTAACAAGGAGGAAGATCTACAGTTGGTGTTCCCAACATTGTTTAAGGAGGAATTGGGTAAACTACGGGATTTCCAACACAAAATTAAAGTTAGATTGGGAGCCAAACCTGTAGTCCACAAAACAAGGTCAGTACCTTTTCACTTGAGGGAGACGCTTAAGACGGAGCTTGATAAGCTATGTGAAATAGGTGTCATACAACCTATTGAGGCTACGGAGTGGCTAGCTCCCTTGGTTTTAGCAGCTAGGGGCAATGGGAAGGGCATTCGCCTATGTGTAGACTTACGCTCTTTAAATGAGAACATTTGGGTAGAGAGGTTTCCTCTACCCAACATCAATGAGATGATAAGCACTATGGGCGAGGCTTGTTATTTTTCAGTAATTGATTTATCCAGGGCGTACCACCAAGTAGAGCTGCATCCCGAGTCGAGACCACTGACAGCATTCACCTCACCTTTTGGGGCGTTTATGTTTATGAGAATGCCATTTGGTCTCGCCTCGGCAGCCTCAGTCTTCCAGAAAATAATGCAGCAGATATTAGAAGGTGTCGAAAACACTCTCTGCTTCCAAGACGACATCCTGATGTATGGGAGAACGGAGGTGGAACATGATACCACCCTCCACACAGTATGTCGCAGACTAGCAGATGCAGGGTTGACGGTACAACTAGACAAGTGTAGAATTAAGGTGACGTCTGTGGACTATTTAGGGCACACCATCACCAAAGATGGATTCAGACCCAAGCACAGTTTAGTCCAGGCCGTAAGCGAGGCCCCACACCCAACGAGTAAAGAGGAGCTCAAATCATTTTTGGGGTTGGTGGAGTACATGGCAAAATTTGTAAGGAATTTTGCGGATTTGTGTGTAGGATTACGTGAACTTCTAAAGAAGAATTCTACTTTTGAATGGAAGGAGGAACACAGTGAAATGGTGGAAATGATAAAGAAGCGTATACTAGATTCACCAGCACTGGGATCTTTTGATCCCAAAAAGAGAACCATTTTAACCACTGATGCTTCTAGCAAAGGATTGGGTGCCATGCTGTCCCAAAAAGGGGAAGGGGGAGAAAGAGTGATACCGTTTGCATCACACACGCTGAGTGAGGCGGAACGCAATTACTCAGTCATTGAGAGGGAGGCATTGGCGTGCTTTTGGGCGGTACACCATTTTAAATTCTTTTTGTGGGGTAGCAAGTTCACCATACACACGGACCATAAGCCTCTGACTTTCATATTTTCATCGAAACAAGCACAGAACTTGTCCCCAAGAATAAGCAAATGGGTGCTAGGTTTGGAAAACTTTTGTTTCAGGGTTGAATACCTTCCTGGTCCAGAGAATGTGATTGCAGATTGCTTGTCGAGATTACCGATCAGAGGTAATCCAAGTGAAGAAGTTCTCGATGTACCCATTTGTGTGGTGCATTTACCCTCGCTGACTGATGCGGAATGGGACAAGTGCATGAAGGAAGATAAGACTATGGACATGTTGAAAGAACTCATGGTCAAGGGGTGGCCGGAGAAGATTTCTGAAGTCCCTGACAAAGTTAAAGACTTCTGGGAAGTAAGATTTGAACTCTCAGTTATAGCTGGACGCTTACAAAGGGGGGAGAAAATTGTTCCTCCCGAAGGGTTGAGGAAGAGAATCATAAATCTGGCCCATGAAGGGCATTTAGGCAGAAGCCTCACTAAGAACAAAGTACGGAGCTGTTTTTGGTTCCCCAGAATGGATTCAGAAGTGGAATGCACAGTAAAAGAGTGTGTCAGCTGTGCGAGGAGCGATAAGAGTAAAAGCATTCATAGAGCTCCTTTGGCCCCTGTCAACGTGCCAAAGACTCCGTGGACCAAACTGGCCATGGACATTGTCGGTCCCATGGACATCCTTGGGCCACAAAAGAGATTCATGTTTGTGTTGGTGGATTACACCTCCCATTGGGTGAATTTTAAATTCACAGCGTCCACCACAACTAACAATCTCATAGCATTTCTGAAAAACATATTTGTGTATGAAGGAATCCCAGCCACTTTGGTAACGGACAATGGAGTGCAGTTCGTCTCAGAGTCTATGAGAGAGTTTTTGGAGGAACACAATATAAAACATGAGAGGACTGCTCTCTATTGCCCAAAAGCAAATGGGTTGGTAGAAAGGGCAAACCGTATGCTCAAAGAGCACATACAACTTGCTATTGCCAATGGTTTGAATGTGGAGGAAGCTTTGAGAGCGGCTATGTGGGCATACCACACCACGCCCAACCTAGTCACAGGGTTATCCCCGTTTGTATATCTTAGAGGGAGAGAACCCAGCACCAAAATGTACCCAAGTTGGTTGGGTGGGGGAAAAGGTGTTGTACCTGACTTAGAGCGTGTGGAGGAACGAGTAGAGTCTCATCAACAGAAATACAAGTCATGGTATGATGTAAAACATGGAGCAAAAGAAGTGGAGATAAATCCTCAAGCACAAGTGTGTGTTAAAAAACCTGGTAGGGTACAACCTGGAACGAGCAAATTTGGTGCACCTCAAAGGGTAGAGGTAACAGGTAAAAGTGTAGTTCGTTTGGAGAACGGACAAACATGGAGCAAAGATAGAGTTGTAAATACTGCATGAATTTAAGAGTTTTTGTATTCCCTGCAAGGGGAGATGTGTTATAATCTCAGAATACTTGGTATGTTCCAAAACCCCCCTACCATTCCTGTTATATGGTATATCCCCAGGGAGCTCACCTTGGAATGTTCAGGTGAATTCCACCAGTGCTGTGAGAGCGGATGGTCAGATAATAAAGACTACTCGACTTACCTTTGTGTGGTACTTCAATCTTTGAATATAACAACGGTCCTAACTATAACTATCTACTGGCGACCGCCAGTAGATAATATATATATTCACTGAAAAAACCATAGGTTTCAGGCCTGATATAGTTAGGAATTATCATTTAAAAAACCTTAGAAATTCACTGAAAAAACAATAGGTTTTAGGGGTGTTATAGTTAGCTGGACATTTCACTCGAAGAAAACCATTGAAATTCCTCCGATATAGTTAGTTGTACTAACTACATCTTGCGCGCCCGCAATCAACTGCTGATGATGTTACATATTACATCATTCATGACATGGTCAGTGACATCACTGACGACATCTCAAATGACATCACTGATGACATCACTGATGACATCATCCACATGACAATCAGATACACCTCATCATACACTAGTATAACCTTTCATCACTCACTGTAAAATAGAGAGTGCCAGATTTAAAACCATTGACACACCAATACAAGTTTCTAAACACCCACTCAGTGATTCCTAGATCTATACACACATCTAAACACTTACCTATAGATTCACTCATACATGCTGTGAAACATCAATAGAACACTATCAAATATACTTATTCACCTATATCGACATTACACACCAGCACACATCCTAATCACTTATGAAGTCATCCTACTCACTTATGCAAACAATGGATCATACTTACTTTTACTTAGCTATACACTTATAAAAACACCACTTCATCTATTCATATAGATAATAGCTCATACTTAGTGTGTTTTAAAATCACTATTACAACTATACAGTTATCCATACAGTCACTCATACAATCACTGTGTCTTATATATACTTATTTATATACAACTGACACAAACACTGGCTTTTATTTTTCTAGTTTGTTGAACATGTACCATTGAGACATATATTTGCTCATCGCCACACCCATAAAGAAATTCACTCACCCAAACAACTGTTATAACATGTAGTTTTAACTTCATATACCTCCTGAATCAACTATTCACACATCTTTGGGCAGTCACACACCCCCCACCAAACCACACACACATTCACTCTCCCATACAAATAGTCAGTTAACTAACCAATAAATATTATAGACTTTCACGTAGCTAGTAACCAACTGGTGCAGCAGATTACACAACAACTGATAAAGTGATACAGATATTCACACAGTTTAGTCACTATCCAATATATTTAGTGAGACACTATAAATTAGTCAAGTAAACAGTCAATCACACTGCTACTAAATCCTACATCCAGATATTTATATTTATATATCCACTCATTCTTCAATTCAAATTGCTGTATATATAATACATATTTAAATAACGAACCAAACCATATTATCTGGATGATGTCATCAGTGATGTCATCAGTGATGTCACTGACCATGTCATGAATGATGTAATATGTGACATCATCAGCAGTGGATTGCGGGCGCGTGAGATGTAGTTAGTACAACTAACTATATCAGAGGAATTTCAATGGTTTTCTTCGAGTGAAATGTCCAGCTAACTATAACACCCCTAAAACCTATTGTTTTTTCTGTGAATTTCTAAGGGTTTTTTAAATGCTAATTCCTAACTATATCAGGCCTGAAACCTATGGTTTTTTCAGTGAATTTTGCAGGTTCTTTAAATACTATTCCTAACTATATCAGGCCTGAAACCAATGGTTTTTTCAGTGAATATATATATAACCAGCGTGTCTGTTTGTTTGGTTATTTTATGTTACGCTGTTTTATGATTTAAATTTGGACCCAGATCTTTCTTCAGAAATAACAAATAGATGAATCTCTATGTCCAACTGTGTCCAACTGCACTTGACCTAGCTGATAAGTGAACATTTTTATTCAGTCAAACTTATGCTTTACTGTTATAACACGAGAATATTATTGGGGAGTTCACTTGAAAAGGTTATTTTCTGAAATGCGGCTAACAGTGAGCACAGATTGGAATTAGAAAGTTTGGTTTTCTTTACCATTCGAGAATTATTTTTGATAAGGAAATGAGCACTGGTGATGACACGTGAATGTATGCATGTCTTTGGCTGCAGCATTTATCTGCATTAAGGACTTACAGCATTTGTCATGGAACTAGCCACATAATTTCCAAATTTTCAAAAATATATGTGTGCCTCCAATGGATGACACTATATTGCCAGAGAGTAAAATGCATAATTTATATAGGCTTCCAGCATAATTTAGTCTATACATTGGGAGGTGTTTCAGTCATTTAAAGGAAAACCTTGCGGTGCCTGGATAAAGGGAGTATTATGTAATGAATACAAAAAGGAGACTGTAGAAGTGCACTCCATTCTTTTCGGATTAAGTGAAATTGGAGTAACACAGATACACACACGTGGCTCTGATGTAGGTATAACCTGTCTTCAGTGGTTACCGTATTTCACTTAGTTACTGCAACCAGGAATAGTTTAAAAGAAAAGCTGTGGAGAATCTTGTTAGAATAATGCGCAGACGTCGCAGTGATGCGCCCGTGTGCTCTGTGTTCACAATGCGCACAGGACATTTGCAGTGCACTCTTTATTTTAAAAATGAAAGGAACGGTGCCACTCTCTCACCCTCCCATCTGTAGCGGGGGCTGCCTCATACAATATAATAACTGTAATGCAATATGCAAACGTATAATCTGATACTATGTATGTAATAGTATAATGTAATATACTATAACATACTATGCTATAATATAATATATTATAATATAATACATATACTATAATATCCTATAATATACTATAATTTAATATAATATACTATAATACACTATAGTATACTATAATATAATACACTATAATTTAATATAATATAATATAATATAATATAATATAATATAATATAATAGTACATTCAGGGCCACTGGAATTGTGAAGGAGGAGAGAACCAAATGATGTTACAGAGTGGACTAAATCATGAGACAAAAAAATGCAAATTGTGCGCAAAATGCAGCACATTTTGTAGGATAAAGGTTTCACCCCATTGATACCAATTTAACACCCAAACACAGCGATAAGCCACAGATAGCAACAAGTATTACTGCACTTTTAGTAACTTTACATCCGTTTGAGTTTAAAACAATATTTTTTGTTAAACCTGCAGATTATGCAGGTGATGGTGATGGATTATGCAACATATGTGACAAATCCACATTTGTGGGGAAAGGCTGCTGTTGTAAAATCCCATAATTTCAGTGGATCTGAGTACATTACAAAAATATTCCAAGTCACCAGGGAGTACCGAGATTATATAAGGGTACAACACCAAAGACCAAGTTGCATTATTAGGTTAGGAAACTCCAAGGTGACATTCAATTTTTTTTCAAGATACAGTAGAGGGTATTTTGTTCCTCATAATACACAGCAAAGCACAACTCTTCTCACAAACCTCTTCGGAATCTCGCTCCTTCAAATGAAAGTGACAGTGTAGTTGCAGACATGATAAATAAATGCAGAATCTCAAATATGAAATTAGATCCACCAAAAACAGTCATTTTTGCAAAAATATACTAGAATCAGTTAAATGTAATGCTGATTAAAAAAGAATGTCTAGAAACATAGAGAGAGGTTGTCGTTCCTGTAATGACCTATAGCATGTAAAAGATAAATACATTGACCAAATATCTCGCTTCTGCTGGTCACTTCCCTTTGGATACGTTTTAAAAGGAAGAGCAATGCTCTGTAAATGCAACTGTAATTATGCTCCGTGACTCTCGTCTATCACCCGGGCTGCAGCATCTGGCAACAATGATGTCACAACTCATGTGTAAAAATGTATTACCCTTGAGTCAGTGCGTCTTTTCGTTAATAAAGGTGGCTTAAGAAGTTACAACTCACCCGTAATAGAGAAATTAGAAGCAGGCTTTTATTTTGGTACTGCAGAATATAATGTAACTTAATATAACATAATATAACAACGTAATGTAATATAACATAATATAATATAATATTGTGTCCGTGTGTGATAAGTTAATTATCAGCATATAATAAAATTTTGATAAAATAACACACAATATGTTGCATAATACAATATAATATCACATGATGGAATAGGATCACATGCGTATATATTATTACACTATGATATAACAGTAAAATACTTATGATATAACATGTCAGACACCTGCATAGACACATATCCACATCGCGTTTAATACTTCTCCTATTGTATATTTTCTACGGCTGTGCAGACACATCACATTAAATACGTAAACATTATATACGTACACATTAAACATACTCCGCGTCTCCACTGCCTCGCCCGGGTGTGCGGATGCTTCGTGCCCGTCACATTCGTTGTTTCGCCTGCTCCTTCCCTCGCTCGCTGCTGGCAGAGGGGCTGCCGGCTCTGGGAGTGACTTATGACCGGGCGCCACCGACGAAAACGAAATCGCGACAGAAGGAAGAGGTCAGTGTTTCGTCGGTGTTGTGTGTGAGGCGGTCTGCCGAAGACGGGACAGCTCTAGCAAGAGAGTCCGTTGAATCCACAGAGTGGGCAGAATACAGTGCCCAAGTCCCCCGGACCCACAGGGTATGTGCCAGGGGGCCCCGTGCCAGCTCAAAGGAAAGAGCCCTTCAATGTCGGGTGCTTCAAGTGGAAAGAGGTGTAGCTTGGATCTGCAGCCACAGGCTCCGGGAGGCTTCAAGGAAGGCCAGCTTCTGGAGGGCGACTGTCCCACAATGGATGCGGGTCGCTGCGGTGTTAGTGTCTGAATTGGATCCACTAAGCCTTGGCAACCGCAACCCACGCAAGATAAACAAATCAGCTACTGGTGCAGACCCACAAGGTCTGTGAGAGGTCTCCTTTGGAGAGACTGTAGAGCAGGCCAGGAGCAACCAGGAGAACTCTTGGAAGTTGAGATTGTCCTCTGCTGAGGCCCACAAGTCGGGAGACAAGGGACCGCAGGAGGCAGCAATTTGGAGTGCGTAAAAGGGAGACCACGGGCCTCCGGAGGGGGCTAGGGTGCTGATCTTTGTCACAATTGCTGCTTGGTAATTGGCTCAATAATGGGCCAAAGCACAACTTCCCCACTGGTCAGAGTCGTGTGCTATGCAAGAGGTGGCCGGTGTCCTGGGGTATTGGGAATATCGGCACCCACGTGGTCCACGGTGCTCAGACTTGCTGTGCACACTCACTGGCCTCTGGGATGCTCAGAAAACCCACCTCAAGGTTGCTGGGAGTTGACAAAGTCCATAGGAGCAGCAAAGTTCCAACCGGGTCACTTGCAGTGTTTCAGGTGCCTGCCAAGCAGGGGGGTAACTCCTTTACCCCAAGGGAGATTTTTTCACTCAGCTGTGCGGCAGCAAGTCGAAGTTCAAGTCTGTGAAGTCCAAGAATATTCTGAGGCTCTGGGGACACAGTATTCACCTTTATCCAGGAGATTAGGGGAGGGTCCAGATCAGAGCCTGCCAATGAGAGTTGAGGTGGGAAAGGGTGGCTACACCCACTCCCCTTTGTGTGTTTCCCACCTGGGTGAGGGGCAGGATGCCCCTGAACCGGTTCCAGGCGGTGTATGCAGAATGTAGGCGCTGTAGCAGCCTACGTGCAACTCTGAAAGGCATCATATGGTGCACACACCCAGTTCCAATCCACATAGCCTGTCTGGGAAGGTGCTGGCACCTCCCTGCAACAGGATCCCTATTGTCCAGCTGCCGAGGCTGGGATTTTCCCCAGCAACAGGCAGCCAGAGTCGTGTGGGTGGCGAGTAGCATCCATTTTGTAATACGCGTGCACTTTTAAATTGGTGTCTAAATTCTGCCGCTTTTACCATATCGCCCCTCTAGCAGGGGGAAATTATGCCCTCATGCCCATGGCTGGACTGGGGGTATGATTCCTACATGTTTTACACCAAGCACGATATGGTTCTGTGTAGCCATTCTCAAGTTATCACGCTATCGCGATAGACTTATAATGCGGTTAAGAGTATATGGTATGGCTACACTACAAACAACCCAGCAATGATTTTACGAGGGTTGCAGAGGGGCCCTACTCAGGTAGGGGTCCCCCTCACACATACCTCAGCACCCTGCCTTGTAGGATTACCAAGGCCTGCTATAGGCGTGACCTATGAGAGTATATGTGTTGTAATAGGGTGGGATATAGGGTACCTATATCCCTGTTAGGGGTGCTAGCACCACATTACCCAGACTACAGTAGTGGTCTGGTGGTGTCAGTTTGTATGGCTGTCCCAGGGTGGCACAATAAGTGCTGCAGCCCTTGTAGGCCTACTGAGGGACCCATGCCCTGGGTACCTGGGATACCATCTACAAGGGACTGTCAGGGCATCCTCAGCGTTTAAGAGAGATAGCAGATAGGCTGGGGTCCTGGATAGCAGGGCCACAGCCTGGCTAGAGTCATAAAACAGTCAAAACATCAGCAAAAAGTTGCGGGCAACTATGCAGTCGATGCCACTCTCCTAAAGGTGTTTTTTTCAGGAATGAAGGAAAAATCATAAATATACTATGTTCACTCCCTCCTTCACCCTCTTGTAAACACTGCAGTCATGGCCCTTACAGAACTGGGGGCAGGACTGTTATCTGCATCTCATTCAGCTAAGAAGCCTTGACCCTGACTTTATCACTATTCACTGAAAAAAACATAGGTTTCAGGCACGTTATAGTTAGGAATTAGCATTTAAAAAAACCTTAGAAATTCACTGAAAAAACCATAGGTTTCAGGGGCGTTATAGTTAGCTGGACTTTTCACTCGTACAAAACCATTGAAATTCCCCCGTTATAGTTAGTTCAGCTAACTATAATTCATGCGCCTGCAATGCACTGCTGATGACGTCACATATTACATCACTCATGACATGGTCAGTGACATCACTCATGACATCACTGATGACATCTCAAATGACATCACTGATGACATCATCCAGTGAATGTGTGTTTTTCTGAAAAATACATGTTTTACCTATGTATATCTCAAGGTCGATGGAAGAATAAATGGGTATATAAGTGTCTAAATGGATGATTTGTTTTTGAAAAATTGATTGTATAACTGACTGAGTAAGTGTATCTTAGTGAATACATGGCTTAGTGAGTAATGTTTAAATATGTAAATATCTGTATCAGTCTCTCACTTTGTGTATAAGTGGCTGCATGGATTGGTGAGTAGCTACATGAGTGTCTATATAGGTTATTAGTTGGTTTTTTGAGTATCAGTATGAGTGTCTGAGTTGCTGTATGGTTCGGTGGGGGGTATTACGTAGTGCATAGGTGCATGAATGAGTGACTCACTGTTTGTATGTGTTGAAGACAGCATGTGTGCAGGACTGTTTGGGTGGATGAGTGTGTGCATGGGTGTGTTAGTGAGTGAATGACTGTCTCAATAGTGTCTTTATGAGTAACTACATATGTTTTAAACTAGTATATGTGACTATTGGTGTATATAAGTGAGTATATGTGAGAGTGAGAGATTGAAAGAGTTCCTGTATGAATAAGTATGTGTTTCTATAAGTGATTGTTTAAAAGACTAAGTATGTGTAAGTTTCTGTAGAAATAAGTGTGGTGGTGTGTGCATAACTGTATATGCAAGTAAATGGATGTTTGATTCTTTAATAACATGAGTGACTATGTGTGAGTAACTCTATGGATGAGTGGCGTTGTGTAACAGGATGAATAGGTGTATGAGTACATATGATGAGTGAGTACATGTATGAGTGACTGTATAGGATTGTTGGGGAATGAGTGGATGTGTATGTGGATCTTAGAATTACTGAATAGGTTGGTGTAACTGATATTGGTATGTCCATTGTTTTGAAAATTTTAGTTTCTATTTTTGAATGTGTCTATCAAAGGTTATATTAGGGGGAGAGGAGGTCTGCCACTCTATCACAAGGATGATATCATCAGTGATGTCATTTGAGATGTCATCAGTGATGTCATGAGTGATGTCACTGACCATGTCATGAGTGATGTAATATGTGACGTCATCAGCAGTGCATTGCGGGCGCGCGAGTTATAGTTAGCTGAACTAACTATAACGGGGGAATTTCAATGGTTTTGTACGAGTGAAAAGTCCAGCTAACTATAACGCCCTTGAAACCTATGTTTTTTTCAGTGAATTTCTAAGGTTTTTTAAATGCTAATTCCTAACTATAATGTGCCTGAAACCTATGGTTTTTTCAGTGAATTTCAAAGGTTTTTTAAATGCTAATTTCTAACTATGCCTACAGAGATAGGACATGTGAAGAAAGAAGAAAAAACGCACAGAAAGAAACAAAAGAAATGCAGAAAGAAGCAACAGAAGTCCTCAAAGACGAAGAAAAGTGCAGGAAGAAGGATAACGTGCAGAAAGAACAAACAGAAGAGCAGAAAGAAGTCTTGTTGCAAAATCATCCTGTACCCTCAATTTTTTCAAACGGATACTGGTGGTAACTGAGTCTGACTAACCAGTCCTAGAGCTAGTGCTATGTTAAAAGACACTTAGAATACAGTGAAAACACCTACATACCCTAGGGAACACTATGCGTTGGGGTCCCCCTGTGATCAGCATGACCTCCTCTGTAAGCCCCTAGTATATAATAGGGCAGGGGATTAAAACTACCTCTTAAAACGCGCCACAGGGCGTGTTTGCACACGTCACCTCAGGCCCCGTCTCCTCACTTCCCCACTGTGTAAACATGCCCTGTGGCCATTTTAAGTTGGGAGATTAAGTCCCCTTGAATCCTGAGGGTCCCTAGGGTCCAACTAGACCACTAGGTACCTCCAGTAAGCACCACAGAGCTGCGTTGCAGAGAGATGTAAAAAGGGGCACGGCCTAGACCAACTCTCTGCAACGCAGCGCAGTGGCGCTTACTGGAAGCACCTGGTGGGCTAGTTGGGCCCCAGGGTCCCTCAGGATTGAAGGGGAATTATTTCCCTAACTTAAAACGCTCCACAGGGCTTGTTTGCACACGTTAACTCAGGCCCCGTCCCCTCCCTTCACCACTGTGCAAACACACCCTGTGGCCGTTTTTAGTTGGGAGATTAAGTTAATTTGAATCCTGAGGGTCCCTAGGGTCCAACTAGCCCACTAGGTACCTCCAGTAAGCGCCACAGAGCTGCGTTGCAGAGAGGTGTAAAAAGTGGCACGGCCTAGACCACCTCTCTGCAACGCAGCGCAGTGGCGCTTACTGGAAGCACCTGGTGGGCTAGTTGGACCCCAGGGTCCCTCAGGATTGAAAGGGAATTATTTCCCCAACTTAAAACGCGCCACAGGGTGTGTTTGCACATGTTACCTCAGACCCCGTCTCCTCCCTTCACTACTGTGTTAACGCACCCTGTGACTGTTCTAAATTGAGAGATTAAGTCCACTTGAATCCTAAGGGTCCCAAGGGTCAAACTAGCAAACTAGGTACCATCATTAAGCACCACAGAGCTGCGTTGCATAGAGGTGTAAAAAGGGGCGTGGCCTCAGAACACCTGTCTGCAACGCAGCTCCCTGGCGCATACTGGAGATACCTGTTGGGCTAGTTGGCCCTCAGGGACCCTCAGTATTGAAGGGGAATTAATTCCCCAACTTACAACTGGCCAGGGGGCGCGTTTGCAGAGTGCTGCAAGGAGGGGGCGTGGCCTCCGGCACAATGCCCGTCTTATATTTATTTTATTTTTTTAAGAACGAGGGCTGTGTGGCCCCCCTTCTTTTTCTAATTTACTGGCCCTGGGGACCCCATCCCCCAGGGCCTGCACCCTAATTTTTTTGTTGAAAAAAATAAATTTTTCCCAATGCCTTAATCGGCCTAGGCCTTAATCGGCCCCGGGGACCCCAACCCCCGGGTCATGGCATTCTTTTTTTTAAATTCTTTAGGAGGGGGCTGTGTTGCCCCCCTCCTCAGGCCACTTATGGCCCCGGGGACCCCATCCCCCGGGGCCGGCCTTTGTTTTTTATAATTTTAAAAAAATATATATTTATAGAAACACCTAGGACATGCTGGACAAACCGTACGTACCTATCACCATGACGATTTGTGTGATATTCATTAAAAGGCGACTATGCATAGAATGAATCCACATGGAATGTATTTACACCGCTAGTGAAGCTCTGACGTGTCTGACGCCCTACTGTGCCTAATCCCGGCGCCCCTGCCGGTGGGTACTCTCCAAGTAGACACCCTTGTCACTTATTTATACAAATATGGGTAGCTATTGACGGGCACATTTAATATACACGCACACCAAGCCATTCAAAGGGGATTCGACAAAAATTCGACTAAACTATGCAAGAAACCCCCCTCACGGTTAATAAAATACACATCCACCGCCGGATGTGTAATACTTTTTATTTTACTCTCTGGAAAGGAGACAAACCTCACTTGAGAGTCACAGCGTGCTCCTGGCTGAGCCGAATGCTTTGTTACACCCACCTGTGCCCGCCGAGTGCCTCACACCTCTGTGTTGTATTCCACCAGCTAGTGCGTAAGCTATGACACTCTCTAGCCCATGTGCACTGTAACACCCCCCGTGAATATGTTATGCCACACTTGCCTTCGCACGGGTTATATTGCCCCATCTAACGTGCCTTCCTCGATGCCTATGTTATAACGCACAGCGCTATGCCATACATATTACAATCTGGGATCCATGCTACTGCTCACCAGGGAAGTCTGCTACTGGTCAGAACTTTTTAATGAAATAGAAGAGGATTTGAGAAGTCTCTTAAAATGTGCCCTAATTTTTCTTTCTGCAGCATTAATCATACTTTCTATGGCAAAATGATCCCCCTCATTTTGTTCCTTTTTAAATTAAATGTTTTAAGAGTTACCACTTTATTCCAACCAAGATGGCCTCAGGTGTGCCATACATTTGTCATAAGTAGGACTGTTAGCGCTCTAGTTGTTCTTTAGAACCCTCTGGGAAGCTGCAGTAGAGCAGAAAGGAATCAACTGACAGTCTCTGCCCTTGTTGGATGTACATGTTTTACTGAGAATGTCAGACTTCATTCTCACATGACTGAGAAAGATAATGTGAATTTACAGAAAATATGCTCTCAGTTTAGCTTATAGATCACCTTCCAAACCTCTGTGGGAAAAGCATGAGAAAATAGTTTTCTCTCAAACATGATTCATGATATCACAGCAGAAGGCTTTTCACATGGTAAAATCACCTTAGAACACACCACAATTCCTAAAATGAGTATGGTACCATCAACAAATGATTTATAATGTAACTAAAGTCTTAAAACCTTCTATTAACTGCAATGCTTTTTAATGAGGTGCTATCATGTATATTGGTTCCAAGATGGCTGCCAACACTTCTTGGATGAAGTGCTGACAGCCAATCAGATCTCATGATGAGCTGTGTGGTTAGGCTCCACCCAGATATATATGTGATTTTACTTTTAATTTTCTCAGGAACTACTTAACGGATTTACACCATTCAAGCAAAAGGCACATGCCTGACCTGAGGACTACCTCTTTGCCAAATTTCAAGTAATTCTGTTCAGCCGTTCGGGCTGTACCTTCGACTAAAGGTCCTATGGGAAAATGCATGGGGAAAATGCGTTTTGGGACCCCCCATTTTTTCTCAGCCCCCGCTTGACGAATCACCCCGAGACTTTCAGGGTAGGAGCTGAGCGGAGCACCCCATTAGTTTTGAAAATTTCACAAAGATTAGTCAACCGGCGCCAAAGTTATTCAAAATAGAATTTTCGGATTTCCTATGGGAACTCGGTCCTAACTATAACTATCTACTGGCGACCGCCAGTAGATAATATAAAGAAAGCTCATTAACACAGCAATACCTTTACGTTTGGAGTTCCCTTTGGGGATTCCAGTTGACCAATTACAAATGGAGCTTTTGGTTTAATTATTCGCATACAGATCTTTGGACAACTTCTGAGCTACTATAAAGAGGATCCCAGTCCCCTATAGTCGTGGACTGGACCTACTTCCCAGGGCCTAATGGCATCTCCTGCAAGAAGCGCCAACCTTCAGGCAAGAACAGTTTATGAAACAAACTTTCTCTGGCAGCAACAAGGACCTGAAACTCCCTCCCACCAGCTCTTTGCACATCCTCGAGTCTGGCCACGTTATAATATGATCTCACAACCCGTCCTCGTTGAAAAGCTTTGGATGGAGGTCTGATGACTTCCCCGCATCCCCTTCTGACCTGTCCAGTCTACCCACATACAGTCAGCCAGACCTCTGTCCCCTGATTGGGTTCCTCTGGGGCGTCTCTGTTATGTTTGCGTTGATTGTTATCTGCATTCTTCTTATAAAGCGCTACGATTCCCTTGGGCCCAGTTCACGCTATATAAAACTGCAAAAATAAAATAAGTAAATAAATAAATATCCATTAGCTTCAGTTGGGATTTTATTTACCTGGTAAAGTTATTGCACGGTTTTTACCAAAGGGCACAGTTCATTGACCAAATCCCCACTTGCTAAAACTAGGTACACTAGAAACAATTAGCAATTAGTCAAATTAAATGTTCTGTTTGGCTAATGCAGGTGTTTTTTAATTGTTAGTGAATATAATCTTTTAAGAGAGTGTTTAAACTTGTTGTTAGACCTGTCAGCCCTAGGGTGGTCTCCCCCTGTATTTTTGATCGTGCCTCATTTTTTTCCACCCTCATTTTTGTGTTGGACTTAGGTCTCCGGGCGCCTTTTCATTGCCAATCAGTGTTAAGGTGCAGGTGCTCCCTTCCCCTAAGATGGCTGCCACAGGCCCCTGCTACTGCGGAGTGGCCTTTCTAGTAGCACCCTAGCTGCCAGGAGCTGGCTGGGACCCCACAACAATGTTGCGACACCAGCCCGCCTTTTTTGTCCTATACCTAGAGTGGGGAAGCTCCTGGAATGTGCTGGAACCTTCTAGAAGAAGGGTGGGGTTTTACTTTTGCCGCCTTAGGAGGTGGTCACCTGACCTAGGGCTACTTAACTGAGGGAGGGATCTTTTTCTAGTTGGTTGAAGTAACGCAGACCTGGGGAACCCACGCAGGAGTTGTAGGCGGTAGGGCCTAGGCAGGGACTTATGCCTCTGAAGGTGACAGGGTTTAGGCACTGCCCTTTAAGTGAGTGAGGGATCCTGTCCTACCCACTGATCTAGCCCAGCGATAGGGAAACCCAGGGGACCTCTGCCAAACTTGACTAGGAGGGGACTAGTCATCAACTCAACCACCCCCCCACATGTAACGGAACCCCTAAGGGTGCCAGAGACACATGCGCCAGTAAGACTCCAAAAACCTACTTCTGAAACCCCGCTGAAGCTGACTGCGGGAACTTAATGCTGAAGCTGAGGGCTGCAACTCACTACTGAAACTTATTGCCAAAGACTCCCTACTGGGCTGCTGGGGGATCGACCAGGTACTAGCGCTGTGACCCCTGTGCTTTCCGACCTTGCCTGGGATCCCCCCTAGTCCGTTCCACCCCAGGCGCTGGTCGCCGAAGTCACCCCGCAATTTCTGCTCCCCCCCCCGGTGTGGGGAATTCGAGGCGCACTCACCGCTGCGGCCCGGGGTCGGGAAACTGCCCCCCTGTCGTCAACGAGGTATCATGGTCCGAGGGCGGAGAAGGCAGCCGGAGAGCAGCGAAGGCCGCATAGGCCCAAAGCCAAGAACCAGCATCACCTGACGGGGGCGGACTGCCGAACGCCGCCCCCGCCGTTGTGCCATTGGTCGATTGGGGCCGCGCCGCCGCAGACCGCACTGCCATTGGCGGTTGCGGGCGCGGGCCTCTGCAGCCGGAAGAAGATCCGTGGACGCACCGGTGAACCCTGCGGGGCTCCCCGGCCACGTCTGGCCCGTCCGGGAGCCCCGCGCTATCCCCGTCGACCCGGACATTGCCGGGAGGATTCCAGGACTGCCCGCTTCGCCTGCACCGAGAAGAAGGAGCCCGTCACCGGGACCCGCGAGGGATCGTAGACCCAGGTAACCCCCGGGGAAGAGGGCGGGAGGCCCACGAGGAGCCCGAAGCACGCCCCTCCCCCAGGGGGGACCCACCGTCCCGTCTGAGGCCCCCTATCATCCCGGACAGAGAAGCGCTGGGACTGCCTACCAGGAGAAGCGCTGGGACTTCCTACCCGGTGGAGCGCTGTCATGCTGGAAGCCGCGAGGAGATCACCCGGTGAGCACCTCAGTGACTGTGAGGTCTAACGCGCCAAAGATTGGATGGTTAGCACGGTGGTGAGCTCGTCCATTTAGCGCCCCCGTGCTAAGTTAGCTAACGCTTCAGTGACTTACCAGGCTAGTGCTGCCATACCCTGCCCTGTTAAATGCGCCAAGGCGATCCTATGTGGCTGGCTACATTGTAATGCCCAGTTCAGCAGCGCCACGTTAAATGACATGTGGGGAAGCGCTATTCAGGTGTTAGGTGCGGCGCTATGTTCCTGCAGCCTGGTTTTAAGCGCTATCAAATTGCTGAGGGCAGCGCTATGTTCTTAGAGCCTGGTTCACCGTGCTATCAAATTGCTACTTGCAGTGCCATGTTCATGCAGCCTGATTTTAAGCGCTATTAATTGTTGTGCGCAGTGCTACATCCCTAGAACCTGACATTTTATTGTATTCAGGTGTGGCCAAGTTAAAGTGTAATGAATTGCCTTTGAACTGAACTGCTTTGGAATGCATACTGATACTGCCAGTGAGAACCTAATGAATTGCCTTTGAACCTAATCTGACCTAGATAAACTGATTGATTTGCATTGAACATACTGTGTGGTGTCAGTTATTGCGTGCGCTTCCTGCTTCAGGGGATGTGTGTGCTGTATGGTTGCTTCACACGTAAGCCTTCGGGTGCCCAACCGCTCGAGTCACGCTACCCCTTTAGGGCCCGGTGATCCCAGGTCCTACATTGGTGGCAGCGGTGGGATAAGGACCTGTGACCATACAGCACCCTCCAGTGAAGCGGAGGGCGCCGCAATTAGGCGCCTATTGTGGTTAAGCTCTGCAACTGTTTATTACTGCATTGATTGAATTCCACTGTCCAGACTGAGGGTGTAGAATCCCAATAGCCGGAAACTGTCACCCATATCCTAGGATTTTTTCTTCCTTAGTATCTAGGTCCCCGCCTGTCATGATGGAGTTCCGGTTAGCCGACCTCGAGGGGTACACTGTAAGGCAACTGAGGGAATTCGGGCAGGAGATGGAGGTGCCTGGGGTGCGGAAGCTCAAAGGACCGGAACTCCACACCGCCTTAAGGGCATGGGTAGAAGCTCACCCAGAGGGGAGGGGGGATGAGGGACAGGAGGCGCAGGATGCCCCTCAGGAGGAGAGCGCGCAGGAGGTACTAGACCTGATCAATGGGGATGTGTCCGAAAATGGGCCACCAGGGAGACGTTCTGGGGCCAGCAGTAGGACAGGGTCTAGGAGGAGCGCGTCTCCAGAGGAGTATGAGGACAGGAGGGAGGAGAGGCGGTTGAAGTGGGAGCTTGCCAAGTTAGAACAGGAAAGGGAAAATAGAAGGTTAGCGATGGAAGAAAGGAAGCTGGCACACGAGCTTCAGCTGAAGGAGTTGGAGCTGCGTGCTCTCCAGTTGAATGCGTCCAATAAGGACAATGGTGGCAGCGTACCAAAGACTCCCCAGGAGTCAAAATTCTATTTGCCCAAAGACGTGATTGCCAGTTACACGAGGGGGGATGACATCGCCAAGTGGCTGGAGGCATATGAGGTGGCCTTGACAGCCCATGGGGTACCTGAGAGTAGCTGGGGGGGGTGGCCTGTATCGCTACATACCTCCCGATGTCAGGGACACCCTTTTGTATTTAGCGAAGGCAGATCAGGTCAGGTATGCCCCCATGAAGGAAGCCCTGCTTAAGTAATTTGGCCTCAACCCCGAGAGGTATCGGCAGAAGTTCCGTGGCAGCCATAAGCTGTCCACGCAAACTTGGGTGGATTTTTTTTATTACGTCCGTAAGGCGCTAGTTGGTTGGGTGCGTGGCAGCGAAGCACATGATTACGAGGGCTTGTACAATCTTTTTTTACGGGAGCACCTCTTGGATAAGTGCTTTCCGGAGCTGCGCCAACATCTGGTGGAACGCAAGATAACGGATCCCCGTGAGCTTGCGGAGGAGGCAGATATTTGGGTGAGCACCCGGGTGTCTCACAAGGGCCCCGGGGGAGATGGCTCGAAAGGCGGACAGGGTTTCCCCCAGAAGAGAGAGGGGGGAGATAAAAAGGTGGAGTTCTCGAAAGGTCCCCAAAATAAGTTTGGGAAAGGAGTAGGAACCCCACCCCCGTCCAATTCCCCAAAACCCACTTACCCTGACAGGAGTCAGCAGCCAAGGATTGTGAGGTGCTACGAATGTGGGGAGATTGGACACTACAAGGGAGATCCCAAGTGTCGCAAGCGACCCCCAGCCCCAACGGGCGGGAAGAGCCCCGGGGTAAGTAGTGTAGCGCTTGGGGTGGAGCTGCCCTTAGATAGGGAAGGGGAGTGGACAGGCCTGGCCCTGGTTTCACTCGGGGATAGAGAGATGGTTCCCGTAGTGTCCCTACCCCCGAATACTGCTAAATACCAGCAGAAGGTGAGAATTAACGGGGAGGAGGTGGAGGCTCTGAGGGACACAGGGGCCAGCATGACCACTGTCGTGAGGCGGCTGGTGTCCCCAGAGCAAGTAATCCCAGAGGAGTTCCATCCGGCCGTATTGGCTGATGGCAGTGTGAGTCACTATCCAGTGGCTCAAGTTCCCTTTGAGTGGGGAGGAGTCAAAGGCCTACTGAGAGTTGCGGTGAGCCCTGCCTTGCCTGTGGGGTGTTTGCTAGGGAACGACCTGGAGCACACCGAGTGGAGAGAAGTAGAATTTCGAGCTCATACAGAGATGCTGGGGTTACCAGGGTGGACTTGCGTAAGCACGCGGTCCATGGCTGCCCGGCATGGAACTCACCCTGGGTTGGAGCCTGGAATCATGGCCCAACTAGGCCTGGGCAAATTTCCGTTCCGTTCGCGGAATTTGCGATAATTTGGCATTTCCGCGTTCCGCAGAGAGCGCGGAAATGTCAAAATTTCCGCATTCCGCAGCTTTGCGATAATTTGGTTCTTGCTCGCGCTGTAAAATAATACATTCTCGTGCGCGCGCGATCACGTTACCTGAATCCCCGCGTTCGCCGACAAGTTTTCCCGATCCGGTCGCGTTCTCCATGAGATGTTGTATTGTTTTAGCCATTTGCGCTGTCTCGTGACAGTTCGCGTCCGCAGTGACGTCATGCGTCGCGCGATCACGTCTTTTTTCTCGCGATCATGCACCGCGAGACAACTGAAAACAAGATGGCCGCGCCCGCAAGCAACCACATGGGTAAGTTGGCGACCCGCAACCATGCAGAAAATCTCGCGAACATGCCGGAAAAAAACTTCTGCATCTTCGCGATATTTCCGCTTGTTTGCGGAGATTTTTAACATTTTCGCGATAATTTTCGGAAGTCGCTTCCGCAAATTCCGCCCACCCCTAGGCCCAACCCAAAGCCAAACATGGAAAGAAGAAGGTGGTAGAGGACATGCCCCGTGAGATGGATGGGGAGGCCGCAGAGGTGCCCCCGGAGTCCGCGGAGGTAGATGTCGTTCCTGTGGAGGACTTGCTGACCCTTGCTGACTGGCATGTGGAAGGAGGACCTACCCGGGAGGAGTTTTGTCAGGCACAAAGGATGTGCCCCACGCTTGAAGTCATGTGGCGGCAGGCCGAAGCCCAAGTGGCCAGTCAGGAGCTGGTAGGTTATCATGTGTATTGGGAGGATGGTCTTCTATACAGTGAGCCCAGGGTGCCGGTACATGGATCTTCGAGGGCCATAGTGGTCCCCCAATGTTACCGGGCCTTCCTGCTGGAGTTAGCGCACGAGATACCCTTAGCCGGACATCTGGGTCAGGACAAAACCTTTGCACGGTTGGTCCCCCATTTTTATTGGCCCAGGATGAGGATTGCCTCAGACACCTTTTGTAAGACCTGCAAGTCTTGTCAGGCCAGTGGCAAGACTGGGACTAAGTTGAAGGTCCCGTTGGAACCGCTCCCCGTGGTCGGGACCCCTTTTGAGAGGGTCGGTATCGATATTGTTGGGCCATTGGACCCTCCGACCGCAGCGGGACACCGGTTCATTTTGGTTTTGGTGGACCACGCCACTCGGTACCCAGAGGCTATTCCTCTGAGGACCATCACTGCACCGGTGGTGGCGCGGGCACTGTTGGGGATTTTTACCCGAGTGGGATTCCCCAAGGTCGTGGTGTCGGACAGGGGCACAAATTTTATGTCGGCCTACATGCAGGCCATGTGGAAGGAGTGTGGAGTGACCTATCGGTTCTCAACCCCTTACCACCCCCAGACTAACGGACTTGTAGAGCGCTTCAATAAGACATTGAAGGGGATGATCCGAAGCCTGCCAGAGGGCTTGAGGCGTAAATGGGACGTCCTCCTCCCCTGCTTGTTATTCTCCTACTGTGAGGTGCCGCAGAAGGGAGTCGGGTTCAGCCCCTTCGAGCTGCTCTATGGCCATCCCGTTAGGGGGCCCCTCAGTCTAGTGAAGGAGGGGTGGGAGAAGACTTCGCAGAAGCTTCCCCGTGATATTGTCAGCTACATGCTGGCATTCCGCAGCCAGATGGCCAAGCTGTGGAAGGCGGCCTCAGAGATAGGCCTGGGCGGTAAATTCCGTTCCGTTCGCGGAATTTGCGGAATTTGGGTAATTTCGCGTTCTGCGGAGAACGCGAAATTGCCCAAAAATCTGCGTTCCGCGACTTCGCGAAATTTTTTGCTTGTTCGCGTTCTCAATATGCGTGTTCGCGAGATATTTCACCCCGAGCACGCAAACAGCGATCGCGAACAGTAAAAAAGTATCGCGAACAAGCAATTCCGCGTGTTCGCGGAATTTCTGCGTGTTCGCGGAGATTTTTTACCGTTTCGCGGAGATTTGCGAAACGCGATTACGCAAATTCCGCCCACCCCTACTCAGAGACTCTAGAGGCTAGCCAGGCCGTCATGAAGGAGTGGTATGACCGCAACGCTCGGACGGTCGAGTTGGATGTTGGACAGAAGGTGTGGGTCATGGAACCTGGGGAGCTTTGTGCCCTCCAGGACCGGTGGACTGGTCCGTACGAAATTGTAGAGCGACGAGGCCAGACCACCTACGTAGTTGACCTGAAGACCCCCCATCAGCCCCATCGGGTGCTCCACGTCAACCGCCTGAAGCCGCACCATGAGCGATCTGAGCTTGCTCTCCTCATGGTGACGGATGGGAGCGAGGCGGAAGAGAGTGAGGCTCTTCCTGACCTTCTGGCGGCCCAGGAGAAGGATGGCTCAGTGGAGGGCGTAATCCTCTCCCCATCCTTGACCCCAGAGCAACAGAGGGACTGCCGCCAGGTGCTGGGGCAGTACGCCTCGTTGTTCTCCCTCACGCCTGGAATCACTCACTTGTGTACCCATGATGTGGACACAGGGGACAGCCCACCGGTGAAGAACAAGTCTTACCGGCTATCTGACCGAGTGAAAAACAGCATCCAGAGTGAGGTAGCGAAAATGCTGGAGCTGGGGGTGATCGAACCTTCCAGCAGCCCGTGGGCTAGTCCGGTGGTGTTGGTGCCGAAAGCGGCCCCACCGGGCACCACACCAGAACTTCGGTTCTGTGTGGACTACAGGGGGTTGAACACTGTCACGAAGACAGATGCTCACCCCATCCCACGTGCAGACGAGCTGGTGGACCGGCTGGGAGCAGCCCGGTACCTCAGCACCATTGACCTGACATCCGGATATTGGCAGATTGCCATGGCCGATGGAGCAAGGGAGAAAACAGCATTCTCCACCCCCGAGGGCCACTACCAGTTCCGAGTGATGCCCTTTGGGCTCAAAAATGCTCCGGCCACATTCCAGCGGCTAGCAAATCAGGTACTATCTGGCCTGGAGTCCTTCTCAGCGGCATACCTGGATGACATAGCTGTCTTCAGCAGCACCTGGGAGGACCATCTGCAGCACCTCCAGGAGGTATTGCAGGCGCTGCAACGCGCTGGCCTAACCATTAAAGCCAGCAAGTGCCAGATTGGACAGGGATCTGTCGTGTACCTGGGACACCTGGTGGGCGGGGGTAAGGTGCAACCCCTCCAGGCCAAAATAGAGACGATCATGGCCTGGGAGCCACGCAAGACCCAAACTGCGGTCCGAGCTTTCCTCGGCGTCACTGGGTATTACCGCCGGTTTGCCAAGGGATATGGTACCATCGTAACCCCCTTGACGGAATTGACGTCCAAGAAACAACCTCGCAAGGTCATATGGACTGCTGCTTGCCAGGAGGCATTTGAAACGCTGAAACATGCGATGTGTACCGCTCCAGTACTCGCAACCCCAGATTTCAGTAAAGAGTTCATTGTACAGACGGACGCCTCAGAGCACGGCATAGGTGCGGTGCTCTCGCAACTCAACACCGAAGGCCAAGATCAACCTGTGGCCTTCATCTCCAGAAGACTCCTCCCTCGGGAACAGCGATGGAGCACCATCGAGCGGGAAGCCTTCGCGGTGGTCTGGGCTCTGAAGAAGTTGACGCCATACCTCTTTGGATCTCACTTCCTGATTCAGACGGACCACCGCCCCCTTCGCTGGCTCATGCAGATGAGAGGCGAAAACCCCAAGTTGCTGAGGTGGTCCATTTCCCTACAGGGGATGGACTTTCGGGTGGAACATCGGCCCGGAGTTGACCACGCCAATGCTGACGGTCTCTCCCGGTTTTTCCGCCTTAGCGATGAGAACTCCCTAGAGGTTGGGTAGCTCTCCCCTCTTTCGGCTGGGGGGGACGCGTGTTAGACCTGTCAGCCCTAGGGTGGTCTCCCCCTGTATTTTTGATCGTGCCTCATTTTTTTCCAGCCTCATTTTTGTGTTGGACTTAGGTCTCCGGGCGCCTTTTCATTGCCAATCAGTGTTAAGGTGCAGGTGCTCCCTTCCCCTAAGATGGCTGCCACAGGCCCCAGCTACTGCGGAGTGGCCTTTCTAGTAGCACCCTAGCTGCCAGGAGCTGGCTGGGACCCCACAACAATGTTGCGACACCAGCCCGCCTTTTTTGTCCTATACCTAGAGTGGGGAAGCTCCTGGAATGTGCTGGAACCTTCTAGAAGAAGGGTGGGGTTTTACTTTTGCCGCCTTAGGAGGTGGTCACCTGACCTAGGGCTACTTAACTGAGGGAGGGAACTTTTTCTAGTTAGTTGGAGTAACGCAGACCTGGGGAACCCACGCAGGAGTTGTAGGCGGTAGGGCCTAGGCAGGGACTTATGCCTCTGAAGGTGACAGGGTTTAGGCACTGCCCTTTAAGTGAGTGAGGGATCCTGTCCTACCCACTGATCTAGCCCAGCGATAGGGAAACCCAGGGGACCTCTGCCAAACTTGACTAGGAGGGGACTAGTCATCAACTCAACCACCCCCCCCAAGGAACGGAACCCCTAAGGGCGCCAGAGACACCTGCGCCAGTAAGACTGCAAAAACCTACTTCTGAAACCCCGCTGAAGCTGACTGCGGGAACTTAATGCTGAAGCTGAGGGCTGAAACTGACTACTGAAACTTATTGCCAAAGACACCCTACTGGACTGCTGGGGGATCGACCAGGTACTAGCGCTGTGACCCCTGCGCTCCCCGACCTTGCCTGGGATCCCCCCTAGTCCGTTCTACCCCAGGCGCTGGTCGCCGAAGTCACCCCGCAATTTCTGCTCCCCCCCCCCGGTGTGGGGAATTCGAGGCGCACTCACCGCTGCGGCCCGGGGCTGGGAAACTGCCCCCCTGTCGTCACCGAGGTATCATGGTCCGAGGGCGGAGAAGGCAGCCGGAGAGCAGCGAAGGCCGCGTAGGCCCGAAGCCAAGAACCAGCATCACCTGACGGGGGCGGACTGCCAAACGCCGCCCCCGCCGTTGTGCCATTGGTCGATTGGGGCCGCGCCCCCGCAGACTGCACTGCCATTGGCGGTTGCGGGCGCAGGCCTCTGCAGCCGGAAGAAGATCCGTGGACGCACCGGTGAACCCTGCGGGGCTCCCCGGCCACGTCTGGCCCATCCGGGAGCCCCGCGCTATCCCCGTCAACCTGGACATCGGCGGAAGGATTCCAGGAGTGCCCGCTTCGCCTGCCCCGAGAAGAAGGAGCCCGTCACCGGGACCCGCGAGGGATCGTCGACCCAGGTAACCCCCGGGGAAGAGGGCGGGAGGCCCACGAGGAGCCCGAAGCACGCCCCTCCCCCAGGGGGGACCCACCGTCCCGTCTGAGGCCCCCTATCATCCTGGACAGAGAAGCGCTGGGACTGCCTACCAGGAGAAGCGCTGGGACTTCCTACCCGGTGGAGCGCTGTCATGCTGGAAGCCGCGAGGAGATCACCCGGTGAGCGCCTCAGTGACTGTGAGGTCTAACGTGCCAAAGATTGGATGGTTAGCACGGTGGTGAGCTCGTCCATTTAGCGCCCCCGTGCTAAGTTAGCTAACGCTTCAGTGACTTACCAGGCTAGTGCTGCCATACCCTGCCCTGTTTAATGCGCCAAGGCGATCCCATGTGGCTGGCTACATTGTAATGCCCAGTTCAGCAGCGCCACGTTAAATGACATGTGGGTAAGCGCTATTTAGGTGTTAGGTGCGGCGCTATGTTCCTGCAGCCTGGTTTTAAGCGCTATCAAATTGCTGAGGGCAGCGTTGTGTTCTTAGAGCCTGGTTCACCGTGCTATCAAATTGCTACTTGCAGTGCCATGTTCATGCAGCCTGATTTTAAGCGCTATTAATTGTTGTGCGCAGTGCTACATCCCTAGAACCTGACGTTTTATTGTATTCAGGTGTGGCCAAGTTAAAGTGTAATGAATTGCCTTTGAACTGAACTGCTTTGGAATGCATACTGATACTGCCAGTGAGAACCTAATGAATTGCCTTTGAACCTAATCTGACCTAGATAAACTGATTGATTTGCATTGAACATACTGTGTGGTGTCAGTTATTGTGTGCGCTTCCTGCTTCAGGGGATGTGTGTGCTGTATGGTTGCTTCACACGTAAGCCTTCGGGTGCCCAACTGCTCGAGTCACGCTACCCCTTTAGGGCCTGGTGACCCCAGGTCCTACACTTGTCATTAGCATTTTATTTAGGAACATTTTTTAATTTGCCGCAATAATCATAAAAGGGAGCTTGGTATTGGCACATTGCGGCGGTTCTTACAGTAGAACTCGAGACCTCGCAGGGAGTCCAAGAGCTGTGAGATTCAGCGACTGCGTGAACCCGGCGTGCCTCCTGTGCCCTCCTGTGACCCTGGTTACCCCTCCGATGAATCCTCTCTCTGACTCTCTCTCTAGTGCGGGTGTCTACTTGCCTGCAGGCCGTTAGTGCCCCAGAGGCCTCGGGCCCCTCTGGCCTCTAGCCTGTCTCAGACTGCTGGTGGGGTGTGAGAGGTGTGAGGGAGGCTGGTACCCCTGAGTGAGGGAATCCAATCAGTGCGTCGGCGGCAGGGCTGCGAGATCGGGGGAGGTGCCTCCCTCTCCTCACCTCTCTCCTCCTCTCCCTCCGCCTCCCGCGGCTCCCAGGCTCAGAGCCCTCAGTCGCCGCCAGCAGTGCCCACTCTCACTCCGCCTTTCCCGCTCTGGACGACCCCCGCAGCACCCCCGGAGCCTGCGCCCATGGCCCCGCCGCCTGCACCGCTCCAGGTCTGTTCCTAGGGGGCGGTTATCTGGCCACAAGTGCCCTTATCTCTCAGGACTCTATCCTGAGGGATGGATTACACGCCTCGGGCTTTATCTGGTAACAGTGTTCGTGCGGTTATCTGCACAAGCGATGGGGATGGTGGGGGGTGAGGGGGGTTAGACCAGGATCACTATTATATCGGCTCTTTCTTTAAACTTGGCACAGTCTGCGACTTGCAGACCAGTGTCTGTCTCCCGGGCTCATCCTAGGTCTTTGCGCCTCGGTGCTCTGGGGTAGATAGTGTCACGTTTACGAGAAGTGAATGGCATCTCACAGGCCTACCTTTCACCCTTTACACGACTGCTCTACCCTCAGCACTGCCCTACTTTCTCTCACACCTGCCTGCTCCTTGTCCCAGCCTGCTGTCACCCTGTTCACGCCCTCTCTCTCCCTAGCTATGGTCTCGTCTCACTTCCACTGACTGCTCCAACCTTGAGTCCCCTCTTCTCCCTTAACTACCACTGTTCTCCCCTTTGTTGGCCCAAACCTGCCTGCTTTACCCTGTGCTCTGCTTGCTGTCACTCCTGCAAGCCTTCTTCTCTGCCCTGCCTGCTCTTAACTTCTGTCCTGCTAGCTGTCATTCTCTAGAACTGCTGCCGAGCTCCCTAGCCTAACATTACTCGGCCTTTCACCCCTGTCTTTTTTTAGGTCTCGGCTCGAAGGCTGCGCTTGCGCAGTCTCGATCCGAGATTTAATGACTTGGAGAAGAGGGGCTTGAACCCGCCCCTCTTCTCCCCTGTTCTCCATTGGCTGGCCTCTTCAATGCTGGCCAGCCATTGGAGAAGAGGTCCCATCACTCCGATCAGGCCCCGTCCTTTTCGGATCGGGGGGCGTGTTTTTTGCAGAAAGTCTAATTATCTCCTCCAGCCAATGGCAAGAAGAGATAACAGCAAAACACGCCCCCGAATCCGAAAACGACGCTGCCTTTCTCCGAGGCATTTCTGCTTTGCCTCGGAGAAAGGCGGCGGGGTTAATGGCGTCCTCTCCCCCTTGCATACAGTGACGTTCATTCGTCGGCTTAGTAACACCTTTGCTGCTGAGTCATGCTTATGTGCGTACGATAGGGAGAGGGGGGGTGGGGAGAAACGTATACAGGCTGCATAATTAAGTGTTAGAATATCAAAAGGATACTAATGTTTACAGATTACATTTTCTTGCCGCACGCGTTTGCCAATCCAGATTAATAATTTGATCCACAGGTGCGGCATAACTTCACTTTGCCTGCAGATAGGTAACGTAAAAATTAAAATTAAGCGGGTGGTATTACTAAGTAATTGGATTGTGGGCAAAAATAAAACCACAACAGTAAACATTTAATGTATCTAGCATGAACAGTACACACTTTATTACTGCTTGTTTACCGACTAAATAGCGTTATTATCCCTAAAAACAGCGATCGTGCATTTCTCTTTTCTACTTCCGGGTCACGGGAAACAGAGAAACACAAGCGATTCTAATCTGTATTTCTAACCGTCGTCGCCACTTCCAGAAACACAGACCGGAAAACGCGCCTTTGCAGTAAAGCTGGGGGTCGGGGCACCTTCACACTCCCGCCTTTGAGTGTGTCTACTGCTCAGCCCGGGAGTCCTCAACTCTGAGGATAATCCGCCTTCGCTTCCCACCACTCACCGCACTATTCAAAACAGTTGCCCTCTCCTCCGCCAGACAGCAGAGCTACCCCTTACAGTACGTATCTTATGAGCTCTCACTTCTAACAGCCGAGTAGCCTGCAACCTGACGGCACGGGTCTTGGTGGCACAATGGGAGAGGTGTGTTGGTGCAGCGCGTGCCCTCTTTAAACAGCAGAGCTATCTCTCATGTACGCAGATTACACCGACCGTACAGCCAGCACTCCGGCTACATGTCTTACAGCCTCCCTCCACGATGCTCTGTGTTTTTAAGGCGGGGCCTCGGCTACATGTCTAACAGCCTCCCTCCACGATGCTCTGTGTTTTTAAGGTGGGGGCGCAGTTTTGGGATTGAATGTCTGCGCATCACTTGGAGGGGTCATTAGAGGTCAAACTGTTCTGTTTGGCAAAGGTTTCACCTTTATGTTTTTTCCTTTTTAATTGTATTCAATCAATCAACCTTAATTGTTTGGTTAATTAATTAAAACCGTAACAAGGTTACTAAAGAACACACCAAGAAATCTGTAAACGCACTTTGACCTCAACCAAGACTTACACACTCGATTCTCCCTCTCACATTACTTCCTCACCACCCCCACCCCACACACTGTGACCATGTGTTTAATTGCTGCATTGCTTACCTTCAGATATACCCGCCCCTTACCCATACTTTCACCATCCTAGTCATCAATTAAATTGTTAATGTTGGGTTTTGTTTCAGACAAATCTGTAAAAAATCCTTACTTTTGCATGAGAGGCCAGTATTGGTGCACAGTGTGAGAAGCAGATACTGATGTATGAGGGCCAGTATTGGTGCGCAGTGCGAAAAGCTGACAATGGCTTTGCATGAGGGGCCCTATGGTGCACAGTGCGAGAAGCTGCCACTGTTCGAGAGTGTGAGAAGTCACCGGTGGGCAGTGAGAGTGGCACTGGTGAGCAGTGTGAGAAGCTGCCATTGACAGCTTAAGGAAAAGGTACCTGTGGACAGTGAGTGTCTGGGGCTGGTGTGCGGTGTGAGAAGCTAGCACAAGTGAGTAGTGTGAGGAACCAGCACTGATGGGCACTGTGGGAGCTAACAGTCGTGGGTTTTATAGTGCGTCTGCATTGGTTGGTAGAATGAAACGCTGTCCCTGGTGTACAGTGCAAGCAGCTGTCATTAATGAACAATGTGAAAAGCTAACACTGGTGATTGGTGTGAGGAGCTGTCATTAGTTGGTAGTGAGAAGCTGGCACTGGGAGAGAGTGAGATGTTGTCACAAGCGGCTTTGTGAGAAGATTGTACATTGTGTTACACAGAACGACCTTAAACCAGCGAGGTTTCAAAGAAATGTGCAGAGTAGGTTTAAGAGAACAGCGTATATGCATTGACCGAAAATTAATAAGATGCAGAGTTCAGAATTAGAAGTTCACAACCTCACAACTTCACTCTCTCTCACTCACTACCTCAATCACTCTCTATCTCACTACCTCACTCTTTCTATCTCACTAACTCACTTTCACTCTCTCTTTCACTACCTCTCTCTCTATCTCACTACATCACAACATCACTCTATGCTTATATATCACTACCTCACAACATCCCTCTCCCTCACTACCTCACTCTCTATCTACCTCACTCTCTCTATCTCACTACCTCACTCTCTATCTACCTCACTCTCTATCTCACTACCTCACTCTCTATCTACCTCACTCTCTCTCACTACCTCACTCTCTATTTCAATACCTCACTCTCTATCTCACTACCTCACTCTCTCTCTGCTAATGCAATAGGTATCACATATGCAAAACAAAAGCTAATGCCAATAGAAATGACAATGCCATTTATTTAGGGATACAAAAATGATAAAAAATATAATGAGCAATACCAATAGCTCTACCTATAATATTGCCGAGACCATTGCATTGTAAATGGGAAAAGGGCCAGATGCGCTTCTAGGAGGGGGTGGTGGTGGGGTGATTTCAAACCTGGGACAGACTCCTTTGGTCATGCTTCGTGTTTCATGCAGACTTTGTCTAGACGAGTGCAGAAAACAGGTTTGTCTCTCACACCACAGCCACATGTGCACACCGACCAGGCAAAATATTTTGTGTGGCTTCCTTCACAACTCAGGCAGCCAGGGAAACAGAAATACGCAAAATAGGGTGCATCTTTAGTGGCAGCAACTACACTCCATTTTTGGTATCTCAGGCAGCCTTCTTTACTTGTGCTTATAGGACGTGGCTTAGATGTCAAGGTGTTAACTTAACCCAATGGTTGAAGTGGGGGGAAAAAAGTAGGGGAACTGTAGGCGGAGAATCAGAGGGCGGGAATAACCCAAGGATCGGATCAGTGGGCGGAGCAAGAGGTGTGGCCGGAATGCGCAAACATCCCAATTGTTTGTATTTGTTTGACATTTCACTGCCCAGTTTAATCAACCAATGGATACACATGATTATTTAAGGTTATAATGAGTTATTGACATTAAAATATACTCACAAAGTGGGATATGTTTCTAATCACAGAATGTTCAAAATAAGATACAATGTGGAAGCACAAGCCAATTGTCTCTGAGTCATGGAGTTTCTGTCATCAGCACTTCTCCCTTTTTCCACAACAGCAGTTCAAACATGAATGGCAAAATATCCTACATTGCAAATGTTTTGTATGAGAGAGAATAAGCTATTGACATTGTAAATAACAATGCCGTTTCTCTAAATGTTTTAAAAACAAAAACATAAAGAAAAATAATGTCATGAGCAATGCCAATAGCTCTAACTTTACCAATGCCGAGACCGTTGCATTGCAAATGCTTGTTTTAACCAGTTTTCACTCTCCCTCCCTCTACATACTGCCCTGTTTCAATCCCACTGCCTCCCTTGCTCTCACCCTTTCCCCCCTGAATCTACCCACACCACTTTCAGTCCCACTGCCTTATTCGACCCTACACTTCCCAGCCCCATGCTTTACCCCTTTTACTCCCTTACCATTTCAGTTCACCTTTGCCGGCACCCACCCTCCTGGCAGCTCCCATCGCCCCCTGCAGCTCTGACCCTCCCTGCCCGCTGTCAAGTCCATGCCCCGCACCCTGCCTGCCCCCGTGCCTCCCCGCCCTGGCGGTGCCTTCTCCAAGGTGTGTTAGTCAGAGGTCTGGGCCGTTGCCCTTCCGGGAGGCCCCGGGTGCACGACGCGGGCTGGCACGGCGGCTTCCACCCAAGGTACACACACTTCCTCCCAGCTCTCGCTCTCGCTCCCTTTCTCTTTCTCGGCGCCGGCGCACCCCCTCGGCCCCACAGGCCGCGAGGAAGGAGCCGCCCTGGCTTTTCAGCTGCCTCCGAGCTTCCTCCTGGGGCCGAAGGAAATGGGAACACATACATCCACGCTGCCTGTGTGCTTTCTGTGCTCCGTCGGCGAGGCGACTGCTTTTCCTTAACAATCCCATGTATTGATACATTTAGATAATTTTGCAGACAATAAAAAAACTTGTTTCCAGTTCAAATAACTGGGAAAATAACTGTAGGTCCGAATGCAGACTTTACTGCTGAAGTTTAGAGCAAGGCTTGGGCGCCCGTAGCGTTGCAAGGGAACTGCGGGCCCTAACGCAGTAATGTTCAAAGCCCCCGAGCCACGAAGGGTAGCAAATCACGTCCATAACTGGGGGAGCAATAGGACCCTCACAATCGTGTGGCCCGGTGCAACTGCACCTGCTGCACCTCAGACAATTACGACTCTTATGAGACACACATTTGGGAAAGGAGGTTCTGCAGTGCAAAGAGATGCGCTTCTGTTTGTCTTTTAAAACATGGATGGGAGAGAGCACAAAATGATGGAATTGTTAACATTTTTGGTTGATTCAAGGGAGTCCCCTCCGTAAACATGTAGAGGAGGCACAGAGGGGACGGGCAGGTTTGATCTGAGAGCACACACCTCTTCATGTTTGAGGAAGATAGGGGTGGCCCGGGCGAGGCGCCCATTGTCAGGCGCTGCTTGCGCAGGGCCGTTAATGACCCTGCCCGCCTGATCTCATTAACCCTGGCCCAGAAGGGGAGACAGCCCTGATTAAAGCGGCCTTTTGTTTACACCAGTGTAGATGAAGCTCATTAGAGCTGGCGTTTGTCTAAGCCTGGGGTGCTGTGCTCTGCGACGCCGCATTTTGGGGACCTGTCTCTGGAGTTCGTACTGACCTGGCATATTGTTCTCAGTGCGAGCAGCACAGAGGTGTCGGATTTTCTGGCTGGGCTGGAAGGGCTTGATCTGGGGAAACTGGATTCCCAGAGTTGCCCAAAAGGGTGTCAGACTTTCTGGGCTGCACACTGATAACCTTCTCTCCTGGGTTTTTTTATTTCCAGGACTGAGGGGGCAGCCCACTTTCACGCTTCTCTCACCCTCGAGCTGGCTGGACCTCAATGAAGCCAGCTGGTCCCGTACTACCACCATCTGCCCCCCAGCAGGGAGCCGGACACTTTTGTTTTTTAATTATGCCCCCGGGATTTGGCCCCCGGGGGCAAATTAGAATATTCAGCGCGGGAGCCCGCGCTGAATTAAAAAAAAAAAAAATTCGGCCGAAATTCGCGCTGGGTGCGCGAATCTCGCCGATTTAAAAAAAATATATATATTCTTTTTTTGGCCCTGGGGGTCCTTGTGGGACCCCCCGAGCAGGCCTAGGGGATCAGGGTGTTTCTACCCTGCCCCTTTGTCGCGTTTTGCACCTTTTTTTTCGGTTTTCTTGTGCCTCGGTTCTACTGAGGCACAAGATGGCTGCCAATACTTCCTGATTCAGAGTGTTGGCAGCCAATTAGCATTCAGCTCGTGCTCGGGAGGGTTGTGGAGGGTTCGGGGAGGGTGCCCGGATCCTCCCCGGCCATAGATATCACTAACTTTTAACTCTAATTTTCTCAGGAACTGCTGAACGGATTTACACCATTTAAGCAAAAGGCACGAGTCTGAACTGAGGACTACCTCTTTGCCAAATTTGGTGTAATTCCGTTCAGCACTTCGGGCTGTAGCTGCGTCAACAGGTCCTATGGGAAATTGCATGGGGAAAACGCGTTTTGGGACCCCCCTTTTTTCTCAGCATGTGTGCAGGACTGTATGGGTGGATGAGTGTGTGTATGGGTGTGTTAGTGAGTGAATGACTGTCTCAATAGCGTCTTTATGAGTAACTACATATGTTTTAAACTAGTATATGTGACTATTGGTGTATATAAGTGAGTTTATGTGAGAGTGAGAGATTGAAAGAGTTCCTGTATGAATAAGTATGTGTTTCTATAAGTGATTGTTTAAAAGACTAAGTATGTGTAAGTTTCCGTAGAAGTAAGTGTGGCGGTGTGTGTATAACTGTATATGCAAGTAAATGTATGTTTGATTCTATATTAGCATGAGTGACTATGTGTGTGAGTAACTCTATGGATGAGTGGCATTGTGTAACAGGATGTATAGGTGTATGAGTACATATGATGAGTGAGTACATGTATGAGTGACTGTATAGGACTGTTGGTGAATGACTGGATGTGTATGTGGATCTTAGAATTACTGAAGAGGTTGTTGTAACTGGTATTGGTATGTCCATTGTTTTGAAAATTGTAGTCTCTATTTTTGAATGTGTGTATCAAAGGTTATATTAGGGTGAGAGGAGGTCTGCCACTCTATCACAAGGATGATGTCATCAGTGATGTCATCAGTGATGTCATTTGAGATGTCATCAGTGATGTCATGAGTGATGTCACTGACCATGTCATGAGTGATGTAATATGTGACGTCATCGGCAGTGCATTGCAGGCGCGCGAGTTATAGTTAGCTGAACTAACTATAACGGGGGAATTTCAATGGTTTTGTACAAGTGAAAAGTCCAGCTAACTATAACACCCCTGAAACCTATGGTTTTTTCAGTGAATTTCTGAGGTTTTTTTAAATGCCAATTCCTAACTATAACGTGCCTGAAACCTATGGTTTTTTCTGTGAATTTCAAAGGTTTTTTAAATGCTAATATCTAACTATGCCTACAGAGATAGGACATGTGAAGAAAGAAGAAAAAATGCACAGAAAGAAAAAAAAGAAGTGCATAAAGAAGCAACAGAAGTCCTCAAAGACGAAGAAAAGTGCAGGAAGAAGGATAACGTGCAGAAAGAACAAAAAGAAGAGCATAAAGAATCCTTGTTGCAAAATCATCCTGTACCCTCAACTTTTTCAGACGGATACTGGTGGTAACTGAGTCTGACTAACCAGTCCTAGAGCCAGTGCTATGTTAAAAGACACTTAGAATACAGTGAAAACCCCTACATACACTAGGGAACATTATGCGTTGGGGTCCCCCTGTGATTAGCATGACCTCCTCTGTAAGCCCCTAGTATATAATAGGGCGGGGGGATTAAAACTACCTCTTAAAACAGGCCACAGGGCGTTTTTGCACACGTTAACTCAGGCCCCGTCCCCTCCCTTCACCACTGTGTAAACACGCCCTGTGTCCGTTTTTAGTTGGGAGATTAAGTTCATTTGAATCCTGAGGGTCCCTAGGGTCCAACTAGCCCACTAGGTACCTCCAGTAAGTGCCACAGAGCTGCGTTGCAGAGAGGTGTAAAAAGTGGCACAGCCTGGACCACCTCTCTGCAATGCAGCTCAGTGGCGCTTACTGGAAGCACTTGGTGGGCTAGTTAGCCCCCAGGGGCCTTCAGTATTGAAGGGAAATTATATCCCCAATTAAAACGTGCCATAGTGCGTGTTTGCACACGTCACCTCAGGCCCCGCCCCCTCCCTTCACCACTGTGTAAACGTGCCCTGTGGCTGTTCTAAGTTGAGAGATTAAGTCCCTTTGAATCCTAAGGGTCCCTAGGGTCAAACTAGACCACTAGGTACCTCCAGTAAGCGCCACAGAGCTGCGTTGCAGAGAGGTGTAAAAAGGGGCTTGGCCTCAGAACACCTGTCTGCAGCGCAGCTCCCTGGCGCATACTGGAGATGCCTGTTGGGCTAGTTGGCCCTCAGGGACCCTCAGTATTGAAGAGGAATTAATTCCCCAACTTACAACTCGCCAGGGGGCGCGTTTGCAGAGTGCTGCAAGGAGGGGGCGTCGCCTCCGGCACGATGCCACTCTTTTATTTATTTTAATTTTTTAAGAAGGGGGGCTGTGTGGTTCCCCTTCTTATTCTAATTTATTGGCCCTGATGACCCCATCCCCCAGGGCCTGTCTTCTAATTATATTTTTTTGACCCCAATCCCCAGGGCCGGCCACTGTTTTTTATTATTTAAAAAAATATATATTTATAGACACACCTAGGACATGCTGGACAAACCATACGTACCTATCACCATGACGATTTGCGTGATATTCATTAAAAGGCGACTATGCATACAGTGAATCCACGTGGAATGTGTTTACACCACTAGTAAAGCTCTAACATGTCTGATGCCCTACCGTGCCTAATCCCGGTAGACACCCTTGTCGTTTATTTATACAAACATGGGTAGCTATTGACGGGCACATTTAATACACATGCACACCAAGCCACTCAAAGGGGATTCGACAAAAATTCGACCAAATCTATGCAAGAAACCCCCCTCACGATTAATAAAACACACATCCACTGCCGGATGTGTAATACTTTTTATTTTACTCTCTGGAAAGGAGACGAACCTCACTTGAGAGTCACAGCGTGCTCCTGGCAGAGCCCAATGCTGTGTTACACCCACCATTGCCTGCTGAGTGCCACACACCTCTGTGTTGTATTCCACTAGCTAGTGCATATGCTATGACACTTTCTAGCCCATGTGCACTGTAACACCACCCCGTGAATATTTCATGCCACACTTGTCTTCGCACGGGTTATATTGCCCCATCTAACGTGCCTTCCTCGATGCCTATGTTATAACGCACAGTGCTATGCCATACATATTACAATCTGGGATCCATATCTTTGTCACAGTGCATATGCAACGTTACACTCCCCAGCACATATTTTATATTACAACTTTAGAGACTAGTTAGGTTACACAACACTGCCCTGTGCATATTACACTCCAAGGCGCATATCGCACAGCACGCGCTAGTGCCTGTGCTATCTCGCGCTCTCCAATGAATCTGTCACTGCGCACAATGTATTGCATATTATATTTCACGCCTGGTTCATCTTATATCACACTTTTTGGTTCATAGTTTATACCATATACTACATCTAGTTTTCATTTTCAATCGTGCTCTCAGGACTATGTTCTATATAACACTCTGTTCACCTACCCTTTTCACGGGCATTACATTTTGCGATAGGGGGTGGAGTGTCAGGGGGTGTTTCTGCCAAGTGAGCCCAGAGTCACAGTCACAAACGTCCTCTTCTTCCAGAATAAAAGTGAAATTATGCTGCATACTTGTTCATATTTTAAGTAGTTCGCACAGACACACGTTTTAAAAACAATAAAGTTCCTAATACCCGCCTTCTCTGAACAGTTAGCTTGCTGCCCCATCCCCCTCCTCCCTATCCTCTGTTGTGTGAATCCATGGACTAGCCTCCTCCCTCCTGCCATGCATGGTCTGATGTGCTGCCACTGCCCTCAATTTAGTATGATGTACCAGTCCACTCCTCCTGCCCTCCATTGCCCAATTCTATGCCCCATCATTGACCTCCTGCTTAAACTCTGTGCTTAGCTTGCTGCCCCTATTCTCCTTCCCCCTGCCCTCCGATGTCTTTGTGCATGCCCCTGCTCCATCCTTTTTGCCCACCATGTTCCATGGACCTGCCACTCCTATCTACTCTGAGTGTTCTGTTGAGCTGCCACTCCCCTCCCACCTGCCTAGCATTGTCAGATGACTGTAACCTGTCCCTGCCACCTCCACCCTGCCTGTCCACATGCCATGCCCCTATCCTCTTCCTCCTGTCCACATGGTCCATTGTACTGCCACACCCTTCTGCCCTCCCTGGTCTGTTGTGCTGCAACTGCTCCTCCTGCCTGCCCCGTGCGGTCTGTTGTGAGGCCCCTTCCCCTGAACTTTCTTGTCTGTGCACAGGTCCTGACCCTCCCTTCTATCCTCCATCGTCCTTTGTGCATGCCCCTGCACCCTCCTTCTTGCCCATCATAGCCATTGTGCTGCCACTAACCCTCCCACTTGCCATGCATGGTCTTCTGTGCTGCCATGGCCCCTCTCACCTTCCCTGTGTGGTCAGTTAGCTGCCCCTGACCCCCTCCCACCTTTCCTCCATGATCTGTGTGTATGCCATCACAGTCTCACTGTTGCTCTTCATGGTGTGTCTTGATTCTAGTGCCCATCCTGCCTGACCTCCATGGCTATCTTGCTGCTCCTGCCCTGCCCCCTTGCCCCCAGCCCTCTGTTTACATGTGCAGACCCCTACTCCCTCCCTCCTAGCTTGTCTGTTCCATTGTAATGCCCCTGATCCGTCCCTCCTGCCCTTTATGGTCTGTTATGCTGCAGCTTTCTCTCCTGTCTGTCCATTATGGTCAGCTAGCTACTATTGCCTCTTGCCCCTCTGTTCTCTGTTGTCCATGTGCATGGTCCTGTCCCCTCCCTCTTGCTTTCTATGGATTGTTGTGCTGCACTCCCGTCCCGCATGCCCTGTGTGGTGTATTGTGCTGCTGCAAACCCTGATGCCTGCCCTGCAGGGTCAGTTTGGTGCACCTCTCCATGTCCCTCCTGTCCTCTGTTATCCAAGTCCATGTCCCTACCCCATTTGCTTCCATGATCCAATGTACCATACTTGCGAACATTTTGAACTTGGTAAGAGGGAGATTTTGAAAAAAAGCTGGGGTATTGATTTTCCCCTTTGAGTTACATTGAAAAAGAGGAGATTGTAGACAGGAGACAGATCAAATAAAGCCCATTTGAGCTTAAAAACATTGGACGTTTCCTGGCTGAATCGGGTCTGTTGGCATGTATGGTTGTACTACCATTGCCTCTTCCTTCTGCCCACAATGGTCTATTACATTGCCACAGCCTCTCTTGCAAGTCCTGTATTGTTGGTTTGTTGCCCCTGCCCCCCTTTCCACTGCCCTCCATAGTCTGTTGTGCTGCCACGGCCCTTCCTGCCTGCTCAGTGTGGTTAAATTGTTGCCTTTGCACCCTCCTACCTGCCTTCAATTTTTAGAGTCCGTGCCCCTGGCCTCTGGCTCTCAACAGTATCCTAATGAACAACTAGATTGCTAACATTCTATATTTATTACAAAAGTGTGAAACGCCTGACGTCATCTTGATGTAATCAAAACTGTAATACCTAGAGCATTTCCTTTAGAAATTACATATATGAGAGGGTCTTATTGGCATAAAAATTATGGTTAGTGCTCTAAAAGACTAAAATAAGGACATATTTTCTGAGTTTTCAAATAGCGACAAAGCACTTTTAAATTATTTGTTATCTTTATGTTTTTTTATCCAGTTGACCACTTGATTAAATGTTGCACTTAGGGGAGAGGATGTGGTGTTACTTCCAGAACTGTAGACTTTGCAACTGGGGACCAGGATGGAGTTTCTGCTTCAGCTCGACATTCTGTGATTCTGGTCAAATCACTTAGTCTCCCCATGTCTACAACCAAAATGAATTTGTTCTTGTGTGATGTAACCAATGCTCATGTAAAGCACTCCAATACCTGACAAGTCTGCACTATATAACACTGCAAAAACACAAAATAATAAGTGTTTTGCACACTTCTGTCATTGGGCTATATTTGGGCTACATCTGGGTGATTTCGGGCTACATTTGGGCTCTTTTGTCTCCGGTGGCCATTTTGGGAGATTTATTTGTTATGAAGTTTCCTAATTTCCTCATGTACTGCAGTCTCCTCAGTAGGAAATGCTTTCAGTTTTTTACTTTGATTCCATCATGAAGGTATTCAGATATGTCACGCATTTGCCATAAATTCTGAATGTTAGCCATTTAGTTGCTCATTAGATCACTGTAGTAAAACTACTGTTCACCATGGAAGTCTGCTCCTGGTATTAAAAGTGCATGTTTCAGTCTGCATGTCAGAATTTTTTAATGAAATAGAAGAGGATTTGAGAAGTCACTCAAAATGTGCCCTCATTTTCTTTCTTCAGCATTAATCATAATTTCTATGGCAAAATGAACCCCCTCATTGTGTTCCTTTTTAAATTAAATGTTTTAAGTGTTACCAGTTTATTCCAATCAAGATGGCTTCAGGTGTGCCATACTTTTGTCATAATGAAGACAGTAAGCGCTCTAGTTGTTTTTAAGAACACTCTGGGACATTCTGTCATTGGGCTATACTTGGGCTAATTTGGGTGATATTTGGGCTACATTTGGGCTCTTTTGTCTCTGGTGGCCATCTTGGGAGACTTATTTGTTATGAAGTTTCCTAATTTCCTTATTTACTGCAGTCTCCTCAGTAGGAAATACTTTCAGTTTTTTACTTTGATTCCATCAAGAAGGCATTCAGATGTGTCACACATTTGCCATAAATTCAGAATGTTAGCACTCTTTTTGCTCATTAGATCACTGTAGTAAAGCTACTGCTCACCAGGGAAAACTGCTGCTGGTATTGAAAGTGCATGTTTCAGTCTGCATGTCAGAATTGTTTAATGAAATAGAACAGGATTTGAGAAGTCACTCAAAATGTGCCCTAATTTTTCTTTCTGCAGCACTAATCATACTTTTTATGGAAAAATGAACCCCCTCATTGTGTTCCTTTTTAAATTAAATGTTTTAAGAGTTACCACTTTAATCCAAGCATGATGGCTTCAGGTGTGCCATACGTTTATCATAAGTAGGACTGTTAGCGCTCTAGTTGTTCTTTGGAACACTCTGGGAAGCTGCAGTAGAACACAAAGGAATCAACTGACAGTCTCTGCCCTTGTTGGATGTACATGTTTTACTGAGAATGTCAGACTTCATTCTCACATGACTGAGAAAGATAATGTGAATTTACAGAAAATATGCTCTCAGTTTAGCTTATAGATCACCTTCCAAACCTCTGTGGGAAAAGCATGAGAAAATATTTTTATCTCAATCATGATATCCCAGCAGAAGGCTTTTTCACATGGTGAAATCACCTTAGAACATACCACAATTCCTAAAATGAGTATGGTACCATCAACAAATGATTTATAATGTAACTAAAGTCTTAAAACCTTCTATTAACTGCAATGCTTTTTAATGAGGTGCTATCATGTATATTGGTCCCAAGATGGCTGCCAACACTTCTTGGATGAAGTGCTGACAACCAATCAGATCTCAGGATGAAATGTGTGGTTAGGCTCCGCCCACATATATATATGATTTTACTTTTGATTTTCTCAGGAACTACTGAACAGATTGACACCAGACCTGCAAAAGGCACTTCCCTGACCTGAGGACTACCTCTCTGCCGAATTTCAAGTAATTCTGTTTAGCCGTTCGGGCTGTACCTTGGACTAAAGGTCCCAATGGAAAAATGCATGGGGAAAACGTGTTTTGGGACCCCCCTTTTTTCTCGGCCCCCGCTTGAAGAATCAACCCGAGACTTTCAGGGTAGGAGTGGAGCGGAGCGCCCCACCTATTTTGAAAATTTTGCAAGGATTCGTCAACCGGCGCCAAAGTTATTCCAAATAGAATGTTGCGGATTTCCTATGGAAACACGGTCCTAACTATCGCCAGTAGATAGTTATAGTTAGGACCGAGTTCCCATAGGAAATCTGAAAATTCTATTTTGAATAACTTTGGCGCCGGTTGACTTATCTTCGTGAAATTTTCAAAACTAATGGGGCGCTCCGCTCAGCTCCTACCCTGAAAGTCTCGCGGTGATTCGGTAAGCGGGGGCTGAGAAAAAAGGGGTCCCAAAACGCGTTTTCCCCATGCATTTTCCCACAGGACCTTTAGTCGAAGGTACAGCCCGAACGGCTGAACAGAATTACTTGAAATTTGGCAAAGAGGTAGTCCTCAAGTCAGGCATGTGCTTTTTGCTTAAATGGTGTAAATCCGTTCAGTAGTTCCTGAGAAAATCAAAAGTAAAATCACATATATATCTGGGCGGAGCCTAACCACACAGCTCATCGTGAGATCTGATTGGCTGTCAGCACTTCATCCAAGAAGTGTTGGCAGCCATCTTGGAACCAATATACATGATAGCACCTCATTAAAAAGCATTGCAGTTAATAGAAGGTTTTAAGACTTTAGTTACATTATAAATCATTTGTTGATGGTACCATACTCATTTTAGGAATTGTGGTGAGTTCTAAGGCGATTTTACCATGTGAAAATCCTTCTGCTGTGATATCATGAATCATGTTTGAGAGAAAACTATTTTCTCATGCTTTTCCCACAGAGGTTTGGAAGGTGATCTATAAGCTAAACTGAGAGCATATTTTCTGTAAATTCACATTATCTTTCTCAGTCATGTGAGAATGAAGTCTGACATTCTCAGTAAAACTTGTACATCCAACAAGGGCAGAGACTGTCAGTTGATTCCTTTGTGTTCTACTGCAGCTTCCCAGAGGGTTCTAAAGAACAACTAGAGGGCTAACAGTCCTACTTATGACAAACATATGGCACACCTGAAGCCATCTTGTTTGGAATAAAGTGGTAACTCTTAAAACATTTAATTTTAAAAGGAACAAAATGAGCGGGTTCATTTTGCCATAGAAATTATGATTAGTGCTGCAGAAAGAAAAATTAGGGCACATTTTGACTTCTCAAATCCTCTTCTATTTCATAAATAAATTCTGACATGCAGACTGAAACATGCACTTTCAATACCAGCAGCAGACTTCCCTGGTGAGCAGTAGCTTTACTACAGTGATCTAATGAGCAACTAGAGTGCTAACATTCAGAATTTATGGCAAATGTGTGACACATCTGAATGCCTTCTTGATGGAACCAAAGTAAAAAACTGAAAGTATTTCCTACTGAGCAGACTGCAGTAAATGAGGAAAATAGGAAACTTCACAACAAATAAATCTCCCAAGACGGCCACCAGAGACAAAAGAGCCCAAATGTAGCCCAAATATCACCCAGATGTAGCCCAAGTATAGCCCAATGACAGAATGTCCAAGAGTGTTCTAACGAACAACTAGAGCGCTAACAGTCTTACTTCTGACAAAAGTATGGCACACCTGAAGCCATCTTGATTGGAATAAAGTGGTAACACTTAAAACATTTAATTGACAAAGGAACAAAATGAGGGGTTTCATTTTGCCATAGAAATTATAATTAGTTCTGCAGAAAGAAAAATTAGGGCACATTTTGACTTCACCAATTCCTCTTCTATTTCATAAACAAATTCTGACATGCAGACTGAAACATGCACTTTCATTACTAGCAGCAGACTTCCCTGGTGAGCAGTAGTTTTACTACAGTGATCTAATGAGCAACTAGAGTGCTAACATTCAGAATTTATGGCAAATGTGTGACACATCTGAATGCCTTCTTGATGGAACCAAAATAAAAAACTGAAAGTATTCCCAGGAGACTGCAGTAAATGAGGAAATTAGGAAACTTCATAATAATAAATCTCCTGAGGAACTTCGATTTTCGATCACGATCGAATCGACCCGCCATTTTGTGACCCGACGCCATTTTGTGTTGCCATCACTCAGGCAGCACGGCGAACGAAGTCTATTCTGCTTTTCCCGTAGCTTGGTGTCGAAATACGTCCTCGGCCTTATTTGCGAAGCTGGTGTTTGGACTAGTCAAGTACACTAATCCTAGTCTGGCTTTCCGAATCCCTGTTTCAACTATCTGTAGTCTCACACTATTCTTTCCTGATCATATCTTATCAACTGGCCTTCACTGTCTCCTGCTAGCATTCTCCTGTGTCATGACTGTCCTCTAATACACACAAGTGTATCTCACCACCTGTAAGTTAGTTATAATCTGTTAATGAATTAGTTCGGGGGTGGGATCACAAACACAGTTGGAGGAGAGGTCTCTTCGAGTCATCTGATATTTCTGTTTTCGAACCTTTCTTATTGGTTCCACATTGTTTTTCCTCTTACCCTATTGGCTCTTCTCTTCTATGCTTGGGGAGTGTGTCTCGTTAATAATTATGTATTGTATAGTATTTAATCTGATGCGCCACAGAGTGAAGTGGCAGTCTCCTGAGAACCTACTTTGTGTACTTCTAGGATAACTGTACTAGCTGCAGCTAAATAAATCCAATCTTCTAACGCCGACAGAGTGTCCCGTGTCTCTGTGTAGCGAAGCAGGTGAACTCCGAAGACAGAGGGCGTACCCTGCGCCACCAGGTCCAAAAGTTTCTGGTTCTTCAATTGGCGCCCAACGTGGGGTGGCTTCAGTGGTACCGGTTCTGCTCGAAGGTCGTGAGGAACCTCGCAAGAAAATTCCGGAGGGTTCGCGAGCCACACTAAGCGACCCCTGTATGTCGAAAGTGGTCCGAAGGTCTTTTGCAGCGCGGTTACTCCTTCCTGACGGCTACTGGCGACCGCTGCCCTGACTACCGCCCTGCTTTGGCTCATTCCTTTGGTGATGTATGGTAAAGCGAGACGATAGATGGGCCTCTGTTGGTGGAAGAAGACGTCCTTAGTTAAGTTAAGTATTTTCGTGGGTCGCGCCCACAATTTTGTTTTTTTGTGTTTGATGTCCTTAGGTGTCTTAGATTTAGTCATTGCAAAGACTAAAGCCGAGGGTAAGTGCATTTGTGCTGCGTAAACTGAGTTTTACTCCCTTGAAGTTTGTGAACAGTCCAGAGACATTGCGAAATGCCTGGTCTGACTAAGTTTGGAAGAATTTGTTGTCTTGGTTGTAATAGGGACTCCCGAGTTGAGGACTCTTGTCCGATTCCTTCGGTTGGAACTCCCACATTTGAGCTCTATTCGAAACATGGTATCGGCCCCATTGCCTTTAACGAGACATGGACTCGATACACGAAGAAAGATGGTGTTCTCAAATGGCCAGAAAACTGTAGTTTTGACCCTGATGTGCTAGATAATTTGGAAGCAGTTCTGTTCAAAAGAAAAGCCCGGCCGGCAATGTTTGACTCTTTCCGCCTTTGGCGTAAGGAAGCCAAACAGAAAGAAATTAAACAAGCAAAACGAAATAGGAAAGCACAGGGTATGACTATTATACAGGCTGCCCAACAGTTCAAGAATGATGAAATTGACAATGCGACTGAAATTTCAGAAAGACAACATCGTATGGCGATAGATAAATGCTATCCGGTGTTGCCTGTTTCTCCTTCTGATAATAAGAAAGTTATAGAAGAAGATCCCCTAATGTCCCATTCATTGAGGTTGCCTCCGCCCTATGCGCAAAATGCCAATTTACCACAGCCGTTACAGCCTGCTCAGCCGCTAGTGGTACCTCCGCCGGTTCCGGCTCTTCAGCATTTGCCTCCTCCAGTATTACCGCCCTTGCCGGTTTTACCATTAGTCTCAACTTCTCAGCCTTCATCTCCTGATCCTAGCTCTTCTTTGCCCTCTGCTCCTCCTGTAATTTCCAGTCCTTCTCCTGTTAGTTCTCCTAATACTCTGTCTCCAATTCTAATGTCTAATTCACCGTCTGTGCGTAAGCGTCTTACAGATTCTGTCACTAGTATTCTATCTCCTTTCTTTGGAGCTTTTAATGTGTCTCCGGCTTTTGCTCGAAGACAATCTCGCAGTCAGTTTCCAGATTTTGAGGAATGAGAGAAGCTAGATTCTCTTGCACAAAGATGGATCAAGAAGGGTCCACAATATAGCGTGTCTGATATTATGCCTACCTTTTTGCAATGGAACGCGCCTACGCAAAGGTATGTTTTCAATGTAATGTGCGATATTCTCATTAAAGAATGGGGAGATGTGAGTTCAAGTCCGATCTCACAAGATTTGTTAGATGTTCAAGCCGATTTTGAAAAAGGACTTATTGTAGGTTCTAAAGTCGAGGAAGCTGTAAGGACACTCATATCTTATAGAACCTTATTGTTCTCTCAGATTTTTCTTGATTCTGATCCGTCGGTTAAACTGATGTCGAAAAATTATCCTATGAGGGAGGTTCCTCCAGTATGGAAGGAAGAGGTTGCCGGAGTAGGTGCTAATCCAGCTATTCCTGCTCATTTTCAGTGTATATGGGTACATGTGCCATGGAAGAGATCTGAAGTTTTGGCCCTTAAGCAGACTCTACCAGATCCTCGTAAGAACCCTGCAGGTTATTACAAAGAATTATCACAGACAATCGATGCTTGTATTATGAATTTAGCAGATATTGATATGCTAATGGGTAATGTCGTCCCACAGACAATATGGGCTAAGATTCATAGAGAGGACCACGCACAGGATTTAGGTGCTACCTGGGATGTTATAGCTGATACAGATAGAGACCAAGTGGGTGGCGCAAAGCCTGACGCTTTGATCTCGGAACTTCCTGGTAGAATCATTACGTTAATGAAAACTATGATGCCTGCATTAAGAGTGAATTGGGATAAGCTAGCAGCATGCAAACAAAAGAAAGATGAAAGTGTCTCTGATTTCTTTACTCGTTTCGAGGAGACATTTATCGATCACAGTGGTCAGGACAAGGCTACCGAGGGTGGACAGCGATTATTCGTGGACAAATTTGTATTTAATTTGCTTCCCGAGCTGTCACACAAATTAAAAGATTCAGAAAGTTCTTGGGCTGTTTCTTCTTCTGCCCAGATATTGGCTACTGCACAATATTATGAGAATAGGGATAAAGAAGAAAAAGAAAAGCAAGAGAAAAAGACGAAAGATTTAAAAACTAAGGTTCTCTTGCAGCAAGCCTATCCCCCACGTTATGTTCAGCCTCAGACTCAGCAGCCACCGCAGTTTCAGAGATTGTATCAGAAACCTGAGCCATACATTCCGTGACCTTTGTTAGGTCCTAATCAATGTGCCTATTGTAGAGAGGAAGGTCATTTTAAGAGCAGTTGTCCGGTTTTATTGGAGCGCAATGGAGCGTTATCTGCTCCACGAGGTCGTGCTGGCCTCCAGTCAGCAAACAGAGGTAGAGGTCGAGGTATGTTAACTCAGGAACAGCGTGCCCTTCCTTCTCCCAATTCCATGAACTACTTTGATCAGCAGAATGTGAGATCTACTCAGTATTATAATGAAGACCATTATGTTGAAGGCGAGAATGAGAGTCTTCATGCTAACTAGGACAGCCATGGAGAAAGTAAGGGAGTTGTGCCAATCCCAGTAGATCAAAATGGTCCTTATGTCAACGTCACTACAATGGGTGTATCAGAGCCATTTCTTCTAGATACTGGAGCAATGAGAAGTTCTATTATTCATTCTAAACTCCCTTGGGAACCTTTGTCTGGCTTAACGAATGTTTCTGTAGGATTCTCTGGCGCCCCTGTTCGCAATCCGGTTTCTTGTCCTTTGCCTATTTCAGTTAGTCCTTATGATTTGGAAGCTCTACTTCTGTTGACAAAAGGTTGTGGTGAGAATCTGTTGGGTCTAGACCTATTGAAAAGAATGCACGCTACAATATATTGTTCTCCTTCAGGCGTACATCTTACTCTAGGTCAGAAGTTGATCTCCCCAATGTATCTGTCTAAAGATCAGTTTCCTTCTGAGTTGCTTTGTCTTCCAACAGCACTTTGGGCCACAGGTCCGAACGATGTGGGTTGTCTTGAGATACCGCCTTATGTTGTCACTCTCAAGCCCAACGTTGAATTACCACGTATCCCACAATATAGAATCTCTGCTGAAGGTGAAAAGCGCTTTTGGAAATCATTCATGACTTAATTCGGAAGGATGTGGTTGAAGAAACGAGAGGTAATACATGCAATAGTCCTATTCTTCCTGTTCTTAAACGTACTGATCCTTCTCAGCCACCTGTGTACCGGTTTGTGATTGATCTGCGAGAAGTAAACAAAATTGTGATTCCACAATTTCCTGTTGTTCCAGATATCACTGCCTTGTTGACTATGATACCTTCCACAGCGACTTGGTTTTCTGTTATCGATCTAAAGAATGCCTTCTTCAGTATTCCCATTGCAGAAGAAAGTAGGGACATTTTTGGTTTCTCCCTTGGAGGCAGAAGCTTCCGGTTTAAGCGCGCACCCCAAGGGTACTGTGAAAGTCCCTCCATTTACAGCCAAGATTTGAAATGTCATCTGGATACTTTTCACTTGCCGTCTGGTGCTGCTCTTATCCAATACATGGACGACTTGTTAGTCGCCGCTGATTCAGAAGATATCTGTAAAGATGTCACTGTTACACTGTTACGCCACTTGTTTAAACTGAATCACAAGGTTTCACCTTCCAAACTGCAATATGTCTGTCGAGAGGTTACCTACTTGGGTCATCTCCTATCAAAGGAGGGACGACGATTGACACCAGAACGAATTCAGGCGATTGCGCGAATGTCTGTACCATCCACACAAAGGGAAGTACGTGCCTTTCTGGGTATCACTTCTTATTGTAGACAGTGGATCCCTAACTTCTCTTTGATTGCCAAACCTTTGTTGGCACTCACTTTAAAAGATACGCCTCAGCCCCTTCCTTGGACTGATGAGTGCAAAAGGAGTTTCACTGATTTACGCACTGCTCTGTGTTCTGCTCCTGTACTGGGTACCCCAGATTACACTAAGCCTTTTACACTGTATGTTCACGAGAAAGAAGGTTGTGCATTATCAGTCTTGACACAGCAATTTGGAGATAGACAGCGGCCATGTGCCTATTTTTCAGCTACATTAGATCCCGTAGCTAAAGCATTGCCCAGTTGTCTCAAAGCCACAGCAGCCGCAGCAATTTCTATCCGACAGTCTGCTGGAATGGTGTTAGATAACACTCTCATTGTCATGGTGCCACATGCAGTGGATACTTTGCTAAACAGAGCGAAGACACAGCATCTTACAAGTGCACGTCTAACTGGTTACGAGTTGACGCTGTTGGCTAGTCACGTACACATCAAACAATGTAATACCTTGAATCCAGCTACTTTGTTGCCTCTTCCAAATGAGGAGAGTGTTGAGGATCAGCATGATTGTTTCTTCCGTACTGAGGAAGAGACAAAAGGGAGAATTGACCTGAGAGACACACCGTTAGAGAATCCGGATGGGACTTTATGGGTAGATGGTTCTTGTTTTAAAATGCCTAATGGAGACACGGTTTCAGCCTATGCTGTAACTACCTTACATACGATTGTGGAAACTGCACGTATAAGACACAATTCAGCACAAGCAGCAGAGTTGATAGCACTGACGAGAGCTTGTGTATTATCAAAAGGAAAAAGAGTGAACGTGTACACTGACAGTCAGTATGCCTTTGGTGTCGCGTTCAATTTTGGGCGTCTCTGGAAGGAGAGGGGGTTCCTAACTTCACATGGCAATAAGATACAGCATGGCCAGTTAGTGACTGATCTCCTTGAGTCACTTGCTTTACCCATCCAAATAGCGATAGTGAAGTGTAGCGCACACAAGAAGATTACGGATGATGTTGGACAAGGAAATGCATTTGCTGATGCAACAGCAAAGAAAACAGCGAGAGATTCAACGAGTCGAATGTATATGGCAGGTCCTGCGAATGCTTGGGGAGTGTGTCTCGTTAATAATTATGTATTGTATAGTATTTAATCTGATGCGCCACAGAGTGAAGTGGCAGTCTCCTGAGAACCTACTTTGTGTACTTCTAGGATAACTGTACTAGCTGCAGCTAAATAAATCCAATCTTCTAACGCCGACAGAGTGTCCCGTGTCTCTGTGTAGCGAAGCAGGTGAACTCCGAAGACAGAGGGCGTACCCTGCGCCGCCAGGTCCAAAAGGTTCTGGTTCTTCACTCCCAAGATGGCCACCAGAGACAAAAGAGCCCAAATGCAGCCCAAATATCACCCAGATGTAGCCCACATTTAGTCCAATGACAGAAGTGTGCAAAACACTTATTTTTTGTATATTTACAGTTTTATATAGTGCAGAATTGTCAGGTATTGAAGTGCTTTACATGAGCATTGGTTACATCACACAAGATCAAATTCATTTTGGTTGTAGACATGGGGAGATTAAGTGATTTGACCAGAATCACAGAATGTTGAGCTGAAACAGAAACTCCAACCTGCTTCCCCAGTTGAAAAGTCTGCAGCTCTGGAAGTAACACCACATACTCTCCCCTAGGTGCAGCATTTAATCAAGTGGCCAACTGGATAAAAAAACATAAAGATTCCAAATAATTTAAAGGTTCTTTGTCGCTATTTGAAAACTCAGAAAATATGTCCTCATTTTAGTTTTTTAGAGCACTAACCATAATTTTGATGCAAATAAGACCCTCTCATATATGAATATTGTAAAGGAAATACTCAAGGTATTACAGTTTTGATTACATCAAGATGACGTCAGGTGTTCCACACTTTTGTAATAAATATAGAATGTTAGCAATCTAGTTGTTCATTGGGTTACTGTTGAGATGCAGAGGCCAGGGGCACGGACTCTGAAAATTGAAGGCAGGTAGGAGAGTGCAGAGGCAACAATTTGACCACACTGGGCAGGCAGGAAGGGCAGTGGCAGCCCAACAGACTATGGAGGGCAGTGGAAAGGGGGGCAGGAGCAACAAACCAACAATACAGGACTGGCAAGAGAGACTGTGGCAATATAATAGACCATTGTGGGCAGAAGGAAGAGGCAGTGGTAGTACAACCATACATGCCAACAGACCCGTTTCAGCCAGGAAACGTCCAATGTTTTTAAGCTCAAATGGGCTTTATTTGATCTGTCTCCTGTCTACAATCTCCTCTTTTTCAATGTAACTCAAAGGGGAATATCAATACCCCAGTTTGTTTTCAAAATCTCCCTCTTACCAAGTTCAAAATGTTCGCAAGTATGGTACATTGGATCATGGTAGGCAGGAGGAATTGTGGTAGGGACATGGACTCGGATAACAGAGGACAGGAGGGACATGGAGAGGTGTACCAAACTGACCCTACAGGGCAGGTATCAGGGTTTGCAGCAGCACAATACACCACACAGCGCATGCGGGACGGGAGTACAGCACAACAATCCATAGAAAGCAATAGGGAGGGGACAGGACCATGCACATGGACAACAGAGAACAGAGGGGAAAGAGGCAATGGTAGCTAGCTGACCATAATGGACAGACAGGAGAGACAGCTGCAGCATAACAGACCATAAAGAGCAGGAGGGATGGATCAGCGGCATTACAATGGAACAGACAAGCCAGGAGGGAGGGAATAGGGGTCTGCACATGGAAACAGAGAGCTGGGGGCAAGGGGGCAGGACAGGAGCAGCAAGATGACCATGGAGGTCAGGTAGGATGGGCACTAGAAACAAGACAAACCATGGAGAGCAACAATGAGACTATGATGGCATACACACAGACCATGGAGGGAAGGTGGGAGGGGGTTAGGGGCAGCTAGCTGACCACACAGGGAAGGTGGGAGGGGCCATGGCAGCACAGAAGACCATGCATGGCAAGCAGGAGGATTAGTGGCAGCACAATGGCTATGATGGGCAAGAAGGAGGGTGCAGGGGCATGCACAAAGGACCATGGAGGATAGAAGGGAGGGTCAGGACCTGGGCACAGACAAGAGAGTTCAGGGGAAGTGGCCTCACAACAGACCGCGCGGGGCAGGCAGGAGGAGCAGTTGCAGCACAACAGACCAGGAAGGGCAGAAGGGTGTGGCAGTAAAATCGACGATGGAGGACAGGAGGAAGGGGATAGGGGCATGGCATGTGGACAGGCAGGGTGTAGGTGACAGGGACAGGTTACAGTCATCTGACAATGCTAGGCAGGTGGGAGGGGAGTGGTAGCTCAACAGAACACTCAGAGTAGATAGGAGTGGCAGGTCCATGGAACATGGTGGGCAAAAAGGATGGAGCAGGGGCATGCACAAAGACATCGGAGGGCAGGGTGAAGGAGAATAGGGGCAGCAAGCTAAGCACAGAGGCTAAGCAGGAGGTCAATGATGGGCCATATAATTGGGCAATGGAGGGCAGGAGGAGTGGACTGGTACATCATGCTAAATGGAGGGCAGTGGCAGCACATCAGACCATGCATGGCAGGAGGGAGGAGGCTAGTCCATGGATTCAGACAACAGAGGATAGGGAGGAGGTGGATGGGGCAGCAAGCTAACTGTTCAGAGAAGGTGGGTATTAGGAACTTTATTGTTTTTAAAATGTGTGTCTGTGCGAACTACTTAAAATATGAACAAGTATGCAGCATAATCTCACTTTTATTCAGGAAGAAGAGGACGTTTGTGACTGTGACTCCGGGCTCACTTGGCAGAAACACCCCCTGACCCTCCACCCCCCATCGCAAAATGTAATGCCCGTGAAAAGGGTAGGTGGACGCAGTGTTATATAGAACATAGTCCTGAGAGCACGATTGAAAATGAAAACTAGATATAGTTTATGGTATAAACTATGCACCAAAAAGTGTGATATAAGATGAACCGGGGCGTGAAATATAATATGAAATACATTGTGCGCAATGACATATTCATTGGAAAGCGCGAGATAGCACAGGCACTAGCGCGTGCTATGCGATATGCGCCTTGGAGTGTAATATGCACAGGGCAGTGTTGTGTAACCTAACTAGTCTCTAAAGTTGTAATATAAAATAGGTGCTGGGGAGTGTAACGTTGCATATGCACTGTGACAAAGATATGGATCCCAGATTGTAATATGTATGGCATAGCGCTGTGCGTTATAACATAGGCATCGAGGAAGGCACGTTAGATGGGGCAATATAACCCGTGCAAAGGCAAGTGTGACATGACATATTCACGGGGGGTGTTACAGTGCACATGGGCTAGAGAGTGTCATAGCATACGCACTAGCTGGTGGAATACAACACAGAGGTGTGAGGCACTCGGCGGGCACAGGTGGGTGTAACACAGCATTGGGCTCAGCCAGGAGCACGCTGTGACTCTCAAGTGAGGTTTGTCTCCTTTCCAGAGAGTAAAATAAAAAGTATTACACATCCGGCGGTGGATGTGTATTTTATTAACCGTGAGGGGGGTTTCTTGCATAGTTTGGTTGAATTTTTGTCGAATCCCCTTTGAATGGCTTGGTGTGCATGTATATTAAATGTGCCCGTCAATAGCTACCCATATTTGTATAAATAAACGACAAGGTTGTCTACTTGGAGAGTACCCACCGGCGGGGGCGCCGGGATTAGGCACGGTAGGGCGTCAGACACGTCAGAGCTTCACTAGCGGTGTAAATACATTCCATGGGGATTCATTCCATGCATAGTCGCCTTTTAATGAATATCACACAAATCGTCATGGTGATAGGTACGTACGGTTTGTCCAGCATGTCCTAGGTGTTTCTATAAATATATATATTTTTAAAATAATAAAAAACAAAGGCCGGCCCCGGGGGATGGGGTCCCCGGGGCCATAGGTGGCCTGAGGAGGGGGGCAACGCAGCCCCCTCCTAAAGAATAAAAAAAAAATGCCATGTCCTGGGGGTTGGGAGGGCCAAATTAATTTTTTTCAACAAAAAAAATTAGGGTGCAGGCCCTGGGGGATGGGGTCCCCAGGGCCAGTAAATTAGAAAAAGAAGGGGGACCACACAGCCCTCCTTCTTAAAAAAATAAAATAAATAAAAGACCGGCATCGTGCCGGAGGCCACGCCCCCCTTGCAGCACTCTGCAAACGCGCCCCCTGGCCAGTTGTAAGTTGGGGAATTAATGCCCCTTCAATACTGAGGGTCCCTGAGGGCCAACTAGCCCAACAGGTATCTCCAGTATGCGCCAGGGAACTTCGTTGCAGACAGGTGTTCTGAGGCCACGCCCCTTTTTACACCTCTATGCAACGCAGCTCTGTGGCGCTTACTGATGGTAGTAACACAAATCAATGTGGGGGGAGGTCCAAGGGAAAATCACTTTTATAGACCGGGTACCGACGGAGAGGTAGGTGTCACAGTAGCTCTCGTGTTTTTCCCTGTTCTTCCCAGTCTGTTCCAGGCGGGCTTTACAACAAGAGTAGGGTTGTCTCTTTTTCTGCCATCGTTAGCTCCTTTACTTTTCCTAATGTTTGGAGGCTTACTTTGATTTTTACAAACTGGTACTTATAAATGAGATACTCTCCTTATGATAGTGAGTCTACCTCTTTACACGCTGTTTCTTTTTTTACATTCACTGACAGCTAGCGATTGCTTTTTAAACTAAGTAAAACCGTATCTTTAGACTACCACTGAGCCATGATAAAGTTAATGCTCAGACCATGACCATTTTGCCGTTCACTTGTTCACAGTACATGGGCTAGTTTTCTTTGTTTTTAGCTATGCTTAATGAGGAGGCAATATTCAGGCATGACAACCAGCGACCTGTATTTTCTCTTCATTTTTAACCAGAGCGGGGCCCCTTTCCCTGAGTCAGGACCAGGTTGAGGTGAGGGCAACACCCAATTCTTATGGGTAAGTGCAATTTGATTTATTAATTAAATGCTTAACAGCATCACTATATGCGTTTTTTAGTGTCATTGATAAGTGATGACCTATTGCTTAGTCTTTTCTATACACCAGGTTGCTTGTATTTCTCAAACCACTTTTTTTGTCCCTAGGTACCCGGTTTCGATATCTCTTGAATTGACCGGTGCGGTAGGATTATTTTATTCACAAAATTTTTTTTCAATTTCTTTGTCACATTTTGTCACTGAACCACAGCAGTATCAAAGGTCCTGAAGAAAGCCCCGATACTTTTTGATCAGAAATGGGCAGAAACATGTCGACCACATTGCTATGGACATTAGCATAATGACAACTTATTTGTGCTAGATTGCCATATTGCTTTTTAAATATGACAGGGGCACTCTACCGAATAAAGAACATTTGAGTGCCTCTAGCCATTTTTACTTACACTCTTATTATTTAGTACTGCTGACCTTAGGATCCCCTTCACTAATCTATGGGTACAACGTCGTCTTTGACGAAATCTCTTTGAGATCTGACAATAACCCTCTTTGGTTGCATTTTCTCTGCACGTTACCAGATCGCTATTCCAAGATCTGGTTCGTCATATTGAGATGCACTGACCCAAATGATGACAAACTCACCACCTTAAGTGATTGATGGGTCCTGTCTTAGAAGGGTACTCTCTTAAAGAGACGTCGGATTAGAGATAGGAATACTTTCACCTGACAGTTATCTTTGACTCAGCTTGAGACCCGGGTTGTCACAGTGTTTATTAGCTTACTGATGGTACCTAGTGGGCTAGTTTGACCCTTGGGACCCTTAGGATTCAAGGGGACTTAATCTCTCAATTTAGAACAGTCACAGGGCACGTTAACACAGTGGTGAAGGGAGGGGACGGGGCCTGAGTTAACGTGTGCAAACAAGCCCTGTGGCGCGTTTTAAGTTGGGGAAATAATTCCCCTTCAATCCTGAGGGACCCTGGGGCTCAACTAACCAACCAGGTGCTTCCAGTAAGCGCCACTGTGCTGCGTTGCAGAGAGGTGGTCTAGGCCGTGTCCCTTTTTAGGTCTCCCTGGCGAACGCAGCGCGAAGCGCTGCTGTCCGCCAGCGAGATCTATTGTTGCTGACTTGCCTCGGAAGTGGGACAGGAGATGGGCATGCGCAGGCTCTCGGCGGATTGGAGGCTGTGTACGCGCACGTGAACACGCGCAATGTGCACATCTCCTGTCCCCTTCTGTCCTCACCAGCCTCATGTAATCTTTTTTTTAAAATGCGCACGCGCGCTCCAAGCGTGGAGCGCTAAAATTCACAGCATGCCCCACTTACCAGCTCTTATGGGGACTCCGGCTGGTCTCTTGTCTTCAGTGGCTCACTGCAGCACCATGCGGGGCTCCGTCTTACTCACAGGAGCCCCGCCTGAAATCCTGTTTTGGCCGCACCATGTGGCGTTCACTAAGGCGGGGTGGGCTCCTGCCGGACTTCTGCTTTGCTTTTTTTGCCTTGGCCGCTTTGGCGGCCCCCTCCCTGGGCTGCACGATGCAGCACTCATTAAAGTACGGCTGCTTTTGACGTCCGCTCGCGCCGCCGCCAATGGGCACGAGCCGCAGAACACGCGAAAGTTCCAGTTACAGTGCATGCGCGGGCAGCCCTCGCACTCCCAGGTCTCCTCCCCGGCCCGGATCTGGAGCTGCTTTCTGGCGGAAGAAGCTCGTTTTAGTGAGCCTCGGCATCACGGTGCAGCAGGGAATAAAAGCACAGCTGACTTCTCCCATCTCCAGAAATGCCACTACAGTTCGCTCGAAGATGTCAACATGTCTTAGGCGGCCAGGCTGCCTGGCAGCGCTTGACATCAGAGGTTACAGGTTCAGAAAACGAGTTTATGTTCCACTTGTGGATTTCAGCGCATCCGGAGGCTTCCTGGCTGGACATGGCAGGCACATCCCTCCTCGCGAGCCTGTATGTACACTTTTTTTCCACATAAAGACATTTACATCTGACGAGTCAAGATAGCCTATCAGGAAAATTGTCTGTGATAGTTGTACAGCCGGGGGCAACGTGGGGTCGGAGCGTCACACGCGCATTCTTTGCAGAAGAAAGGCTGCAAAACATTGCTCTGTAAGTGCAGTTATCCTGATTTATGATCCTGCAAGATGGCTGAGTGAGCTGAACACTATCTACGGACAGCTGCTCTGTGGTCCAAAGGTCACCAGCTGAATCCTGGTAAGGCCAACTCATCCTTCCGAAGTCGGTAAACAGGGCGCCAGTAAAATTGATGTAAGTAACAGTGCTGTTTCCAATGGCGGATGTGCTATATGGAACACTTTATTGAAGAAAAATATTTCTATATCTGTATACACCCACAAGAAAAATAAAATGATAAGAACAATGTTGTTATCATTTTATTTTTCATTATTGGCTATGTAAAGCAGGTGCAGGCGGGGCTGCGCTTCCAGCAGAGCAGGGGGAGGAGTGGTGGCACTCTCCTAAGTGCACATGAGGATTTGGTCAGCCGTCTTAGGTCGGCCAAACCCTCATGCGCACTTGTCATGTTCTCCACCGGGCTGTGTTGGACAGCCCGATGGAGAACATGCCCAGCCTCATATAGCCTCAAGTTTTAGGTCTCGCATTATTAAAGTTTGAGCTATTGGTGTTACATTATTTAGCAATGCCAATAGCTCAAACTTTAATAATGCGAGACCTATTGCATTGCAAATGCTTGTTACATCTCTCTGCAACGCAGCTCTCTGGCGCTTACTGGAGGTACATAGTGGTCTAGTTGGACCCTAGGGACCCTCAGGAATCAAGGGGACTTAATCTCCCAACTTAAAACAGCCACAGGGCGTGTTTACACAGTGGGGAAGTGAGGGGACGGGGCCTGAGGTGACGTGTGCAAACATGCCCTGTGGGGCGTTTTAAGAGGTAGTTTTAATCCCCTGCCCTATTATATACAAGGGGCTTACAGAGGAGGTCATGCTGGTCACAGGGGGACCCCAACGCATAGTGTTCCCTACTGTATGTAGGTGTTTTCACTGTATTCTGAGTGTCTTTTAACATAGCACTGGCTCTAGGACTGGTTAGTCAGACTCAGTTACCACCAGTATCCGTTTGAAAAAATTGAGGGTACAGGATGATTTTGCAACAAGGCTTCTTTCTGCTCTTCTGTTTGTTCTTTCTGCACGTTATCCTTCTTCCTGCACTTTTCTTCGTCTTTGAGGACTTCTGTTGCTTCTTTCTGCATTTCTTTTTTTTCTTTCTGTGCGTTTTTTCTTCTTTCTTCACATGTCCTATCTCTGTAGGCATAGTTAGAAATTAGCATTTAAAAAACCTTTGAAATTCACTGAAAAAACCATAGGTTTCAGGCACGTTATAGTTAGGAATTAACATTTAAAAAACCTTAGAAATCCACTGAAAAAACCATAGGTTTCAGGGGCGTTATAGTTAGCTGGACTTTTCACTCGTACAAAACCATTGAAATTCCCCCGTTATAGTTAGTTCAGCTAACTATAACTCGTGCGCCCGCAATGCACTGCTGATGATGTCACATATTATATCACTCATGACATGGTCAGTGACATCACTCATGACATCACTGATGACATCTCAAATGACATCACTGATGATATTATCCTTGTGATAGAGTGGCAGACCTCCTCTCCCCCTAATATAACCTTTGATAGACACATTCAAAAATAGAAACTAAAATTTTCAAAACAATGGACATACCAATATCAGTTACAACAACCTTTTCAGTAATTCTAAGATCCACATACACATCCACTCATTTGAGGAACTTCGATTTTCGATTACGATCGAATCGACCCGCCATTTTGTAACCCGCCGCCATTTTGTGTTGCCATCACTCAGGCAGCACGGCGAACGAAGTCTATTCTGCCTTTCCCGTAGCTTGGTGTCAAAATACATCCTCGGCCTTGTTGCGAGGCAAGTGTTTGGACTAGCCGAGTACACTAATCCGTGTCTGGCTCTCCTAATCCCTGTTCCAACTATCTGTAGGCTCACACCATTCTTTCCTGATCATATCTTATCGACTGGCCTTCACTGTCTCCTGCTGGCATTCTCTTGTGTCATGCCCGTCCTCCAATACACACAAACATATCTCACCACCTGCAAGTCAGTTGTATTCTGTTAATGAATCAGTGCGGGGGTGGGATGATAAACATAGTTGGAGGAGCGGACTCTCCGAGACATCTGATCTTTTTGTTTTCGAACCTTTCTTACTGGTTCCGCTTTGTTTTCCACTTACCCTATTGGCTCTGTTCTTCTTTGCTTGGGGCGTGTGTTTCGTTAATAATTTCGTATTGTATAGTATTTAACCTGATGCGCCACAGAGTAAAGTGGCAGTCTCCTGAGAACCTACTCTGTGTACTACTAGGATAACTGTACTAGCTGCAGCTAAATAAATCTAATCTTCTAACGCCGACAGAGTGTCCCGTGTCTCTGTGTAACAAAGCAGTTGAACCCAGAAGACGGAGGGCGTACCCTGTGCCGCCAGGTCCAAAAGGTTCTGGTTCTTCAATTGGCGCCCAACGTGGGGCGGCTTCAGTGATACCGGTTCTGCTCGAAGGTCGTGAGGAACCTCGCAAGAAAATTCCAGAGGGTTCGCGAGCCACACTAAGCAACCCCTGTATGTCGAAAGTGGTCCGAAGGTCTTTTTCAGCACGGTTACTCCTTCCTCACGGCTACTGGCGACTGCTGCCCTGACTGCTGCCCTGCTTTGGCCCATTCCTTTGGTGATGTATGGTAAAGCGAGACGATAGACGGGCCTCTGTTGGTGGAAGAAGACGTCCTTAGTTAAGTTAAGTATTTTCGTGGGTCGCGCCCACAACTTTGGTTCTTTGTTTTGATGTCCTTAGGTATCTTAGATTTAGTTTTTGCAAAGACTAAAGCCGAGGGTAAGTGCATTTGTGCTGCATAAACTGAGTTTACTCCCTTGAAGTTTGTGAACAGTCCGGAGACATTGTGAAATGCCTGGTCTGACTAAGTTTGGAAGAATTTGTTGCCTTGGTTGTAATAGGGATTCCCGACTTGAGGAGTCTTGTCCGATTCCTTCGGTTGGAACTCCCACATATGAGCTCTACTCAAAACATGGTATCGGCCCCATTGCCTTTAACGAGACATGGACTCGATACACGAAGAAAGATGGTGTTCTTAAATGGCCAGAAAACGGTAGTTTTGATCCCGATGTGCTAGATAATTTAGAAACAGTTTTGTTCAAAAGAAAAGCCCGGCCGGCAATGTTTGACTCTCTTTGCCTTTGGCGTAAGAAAGCCAAACAGAAAGAAATTAAACAAGCGAAACGAGATAGGAAAGCACAGGGTATGACGATTATACAGGCTGCTCAACAGTTCAAAAATGATGAAATTGACAGTGCGACTGAAATCTCAGAAAGACAACATCGTATGGCGATAGATAAATGCTATCCGGTGTTGCCTGTTTCTCCTTCTGACAATAAGAAAGATATAGAAGAAGATCCCCTAATGTCTCATATATTGAGGTTGCCTCCGCCCTATGTGCAAAATGCTAATGTGCCTTAGCCGTTACAGCCTTCTCAAATGTTGATAGTACCTCCTCCGCTTCCGGCTCTCCAGCATCTGCCTCCTCCAGTACTACCGCCCTTGCCGGTATTACCAGTTTCTCAGCCATCATCTCCTTTGCCTTCTGCTCCTCCTGTAATTTGTAGTTCTTCTCTTGACAATTCTCCTAATATTCTGTCTCCAGTTCTGATGACTAATTCACCATCTATGCGCAAGCGTCTCACAGATTCCGTTACTAGTATTTTATCTCCTTTCTTTGGAGCTCTTAATGCATCTCCGGCTTTTGCTCGAAGGCCATCACGTAGTCAGTTTCCAGATTTCGAGGAACGAGAGAAGCTAGATTCTCTTGCACGAAGATGGATCAAGAAGGGTCCACAATATAGTGTGTCAGATATTATGCCTACCTTTTTGCAGTGGAATGCACCTACACAAAGGTATGTTTTTAATATAATGTGCGTTATTCTCATTAAAGAATGGGAAGATGTGAGTTCGAGTCCGATCTCACAAGATTTATTAGATGTCCAAGCTGATTTTGAAAAAGGACTTATTGTAGGTTCCAAGGTTGAGGAAGCTGTAAGAACACTCATCTCTTATAGAACCTTATTGTTCTCTCAGATTTTTCTTGACTCTGATCCGTCGGTTAAACTGACATTGAAAAATTACCCTATGAGAGAAGTTCCTCCAGTTTGGAAAGAGGAAGTTGCAGCCGCAGGTGCTAATCCAGATATTCCAGCTCATTTCCAGTTTTGGCCCTTAAGCAGACACTACCAGATCCTCGTAAAAACCCTGCCGGTTACTATAAAGAATTATCGCAGACAATTGATGCTTGTATTATGAATTTAGCAGATATTGATATGCTAATGGGTAATGTCGTCCCACAGACAATATGGGCTAAGATTCGTAGAGAGGATCACGCACAGGAATTGGGTGCTACCTGGGATGTTATAGCTGATACAGATAGAGACCAAGTGGGTGGCGCAAAGCCTGACGCTTTGATCTCGGAACCTCCTGGTAGAATCATTACGTTAATGAAAACTATGATGCCTGCATTGAGAGTGAATTGGGATAAGCTAGCAGCATGTAAACAAAAGAAAGATGAAAGTGTCTCTGATTTCTTTACTCGTTTCGAGGAGACATTTATTGATCATAGTGGTCAAGACATGGCTACCGAGGGTGGACAGCGACTATTCGTGGACAAACTTGTATTCAATTTGCTTCCCGAACTGTCACACAAATTAAAGGATTCGGAAAGTTCTTGGGCTGTTTCTTCTTCTGCCCAAATATTGGCTACTGTACAATATTACGAGAATAGAGACAAAGAAGAAAAAGAAAAGCAAGAAAAGAAAACGAAAGATTTAAAAACGAAGGTTCTTTTGCAGCAAGCTTATCCGCCACGTTATGTTCAGCCTCAGACTCAACAGCCACCGCAGTTTCAAAGATTGTATCAGAAACCTGAACCATACATTCCGCGACCTTTGTTAGGTCCTAATCAATGTGCCTATTGTAGGGAGGAAGGTCATTTTAAGAGCAATTGTCCGATTTTATTGCAGCGCAATGGAGGGTCATTTGCTCCACGAGGTCGTGCTGGCCTTCAGTCAGCAAACAGAGGTAGAGGTTGAGGCATGTTGACTCAAGAACAGCGTGCCCTTCCTTCTCCTAATTCCATAAACTATTTTGATCAGCAGAATGTGAGATCCACGCAACATTATAATGAGGACCATTATGTTGAAGGCGAGAACGAAAGTCTTCATACCAACTAGGACAGCCATGGACAAAGTAGAGGAGTTGTGCCAATCCCAGTAGATCAAAATGGCCCTTATGTCAACGTCACTACAATGGGTATATCAGAGCCATTCCTTCTAGATACTGGAGCAATGAGAAGTTCTATCATTCATTCTAAACTCCCTGGCGCACCTTTGTCTGGCTTAACAAATGTTTCTGTAGGATTTTCTGGCGCCCCTGTTCGCAATCCGGTTTCTTGTCCTTTGCCTATTTCAGTTGGTCCTTATGATTTGGAAGCTTCACTTTTGTTAACGAATGGTTGTGGTGAAAATTTGTTGGGTCTAGACCTATTTAAAATGAATGTATGCTACTATATATTGTACTCCTTCAGGCGTACAACTCACCCTAGGTCAGAAGTTGATCTCCCCAATGTATCTGTCTAAAGATCAGTTTCCTCCTGAGTTGCTTTCTCTTCCGACAGCACTTTGGGCCACGGGTCCGAACGATGTGGGTTGTCTTGAGATACCGCCATATGTTGTTACTCTTAAGCCCAATGTTGAATTACCACGCATCCCACAATACCGAATTTCTGCAGAGGGTGAAAAAGCGCTTTTGGAAATCATTCATGACTTAATCCAGAAGGGTGTAGTCGAAGAAACGACAGGTAACACATGCAATAGTCCTATTCTTCCTATTCTTAAATGTACTGATCCTTCTCAGCCTCCTGTGTACCGATTTGTGATTGATCTGCGAGAAGTAAACAAAATTGTGATTCCTCAATTTCCTGTTGTACCAGATATTACTGCCTTGTTGACTATGATACCTTCCACAGCTACTTGGTTTTCGGTTATTGATCTAAAGAATGCCTTCTTTAGTATTCCAATTGCAGAAGAGAGTAGGGACATTTTTATTTTTTCTCTTGGAGGCCGAAGCTTCCGATTTAAGCGTGCACCCCAAGGGTACTGTGAAAGTCCCTCCATTTACAGCCAAGCTTTGAAATGTCATCTTGATACTTTTCATTTGCCGTCCGGTGCTGCCCTTATTCAATACATGGACGACTTGTTAGTCGCCGCCGATTCAGAAGATATCTGTAAGGATGTCACTGTAGCACTGTTGCGTCACTTGTTCAAGCTGAATCACAAGGTTTCACCTTCCAAACTACAGTATGTTTGTCAAAAGGTTACCTACCTGAGTCATCTCCTATCAAAGGAGGGACGACAATTGACACAAGAACGAATTCAGGCGATTGTTCGAATGTCTGTGCCATCCACACAAAGGGAAGTACGTGCTTTTCTGGGAATCACTTCTTATTGTAGACAGTGGATCCCTAACTTCTCTTTGATCGCCAAACCTCTGTTGGCACTTACTTTGAAAGATACACCTCAGCCCTTACCTTGGACTGATGAGTGCCAAAAGAGTTTCACTGATTTACTCACTGCTCTGTGTTCTGCTCCTGTACTAGGCACCCCAGATTACACTAAGCCTTTTACACTGTATGTCCATGAGAAAGACGGTTGTGCATTATCAGTCTTGACACAGCAATTTGGAGATAGACAGCGGCCATGTGCTTATTTTTCGGCTACGTTAGATCACGTAGCTAAAGCATTGCCTAGTTGTCTCAAAGCCACAGCAGCCGCAGCGATTTCAATTCGACAGTCCGCTGGGATAGTGTTAGATAACACTCTCATTGTCATGGTGCCACATGCAGTGGATACCTTACTAAACAGAACGAAGACACAGCATCTCACGAGTGCACGTTTAACTGGTTACGAGCTGACGCTATTGGCTAGACACGTACATATCAAGCGATGCAATATTTTGAATCCAGCTACTTTGTTGCCCCTTCCTAATGAGGAGAGTGTTGAGGATCAGCATGATTGTTTCTTCCGTACTGAGGAAGAAACAAAAGGAAGAATTGATTTGAGAGACACACCTTTAGAGAATCCAGACGGGACTCTATGGGTAGATGGTTCTTGTTTTAAGATGCCTAATGGGGATACGGTTTCAGCCTATGCTGTAACTACCTTACATACAATTGTGGAAACTGCGCGTGTTAGACACAACTCAGCACAAGGAGCAGAGTTGATAGCACTGACGAGAGCTTGTGTACTATCTGAAGGGAAAAGAGTGAACGTGTACACTGACAGTCAGTATGCCTTTGGTGTCGCGTTCAATTTTGGGCGTCTTTGGAAAGAGAGGGGTTACCTAACTTCACTTGGCACTAAGATACAGCATGGTCAGTTAGTTACTGATCTCCTTGAGTCACTTGCTTTACCTGTCCAAATTGCGATAGTGAAGTGTAGTGCTCACAAGAGGATAAGGGATGATGTTGGACGAGGAAATGCATTTGCTGATGAAACAGCAAAGAAAACAGCGAGGGATTCAACGAGTCGAATGTATATGGCAGGTCCTGCGAATTGGGTCAGAGAGAGAGGAATGTGTGAGAATACAGTGGAAAGCGTGAAAACGATTCAGAAAGAAGCTACAGAAAGAGAGCTGAGCATGTGGAAAGAAAGTACAGGAATGTTAGATGAGATGGGTTGTTGGGTTGAATTGTCCGAACATCAACGATGGTTGTTACCAGATGCTTATGTACTCACAGTGGTTACTATGGCTCATGGTCCAGCTCACCTTAGTTCAAAAGGCATTTGTAAACTTTTAGCTCCAGTTTGGCAGAATGAAAGTATCCCGAAATGTGCAGACAACGTAGTAAAGCATTGTATTGTTTGTCTGATGTATAATCCAGGAAAGGGAACCCTCACTCCAGCAGGTCACTTTGCTCCTCCGACATACCCATTTGAAGTGTTGCAAATCGATTACATTCACATGGATCGATGCAACAACCTCAAATACGTTCTGGTGGTAGTATGTGCCTTTTCGAGATGGATAGAAGCATACCCTTTAAAAGACAACACAGCTTTATCCACAGCCAAAATCCTTCTAAAAGAGTTCTTTCCCAGATTTGGATTGCCGCGCATTGTCTGGAGTGACAATGGGAGCGAATTTGTTGGCCAAGTCATGCAGAAAGTTTGTGCAGGTCTTGGAATCAAGCAAAAGTTCCATGCGGCAAATCATCCCCAATCAGCAGGTTTAGTAGAATGCTATAATGGGACCTTGAAATTAAAGTTAGCGAAAATTCAAGCAAGTACGGGACTTAATTGGCCTGATGCTTTGCCGTTAGCTTTGCTAACCACCAGAACTGCAATACACTCTCGTCTGGGACTTAGCCCCTACGAAGTAGTGTTTGGCCGTCCGGCCAACATATGGGGAATACCTCGTCCTAAAAAGTTCTCAGATTTGCCCTACCCAATGTTAATTGACTATTTGCATGACCTTACAACTAAATTGCATGTCCTTCATCGACAGGTTCGGAGTGCTCTGCCGGAGGCTTCCACAGATCTAGGTCACTCCATCCGTCCAGGTGACTGGGTCTGCATCCGCAATTTTCAGAGGAAGAAGAATTTGGAGCCTAGATGGCGGAAACCCCGAATGGTTCTTCTCACCACCAGGACAGCAATTAAAGTTGAAGGAAAAAAGAATTGGATTCACGGTGTGCACTGCAAGAAGGTACCTTTGCCCTTGCCTTTCGATCAGTGGGTTCGTAGAGGAATTGGTGACTGTGAAGGCGAAACAGTTCCATGATTCATGCCTTTTAGCGATGCACACCTGAATGGGACATTATCTGAGAAAGAGGACGACGACAGTTTACAGAAAGCGATTCCATTGCACCGTCGCTTGAACACGACTGAACCAAAAACATTGTTTCAAGATCAGAGTGTACCTGGGAAAGATCGCTACAATCTTAGGCCAAGACAAAAGAACACTTGAGACTTTTTCTTTCCCTCTCCCTTGTGTAGTGTTCTGTTTAGGTTGCAGGGTCACGGTAGGAGTCTAGGTCACGACCTGAGTAGTGACAATAGGTCTGCAGGATCTTTCAGTGTCATAGGACGGTAGAGCATCGTGATTTTAGTGATTAAGGAAGATTGCCGTGAGCATCCACTAGTGAAAATGGAAACTACACCAAATATTGAAGAGAGAAGAAATGAAATAAAGACAGCATCTTGTAAAACAATGTACAGTCGTTACAGTATAACCCTATGTATTTTGATGTCATTATGTATTGCTCTGGCGATTATTGGTTGGATTATTTATGTTTTGCAGCCAAGAAACACCTCCACTTCCTCCTCTTTGCCTTCTTCTACTATCTCTCCACACCTCTTTCATACTTTTCCTTCAAACGAACTTGTCAGAAGAACCGAATATTACAACAATTCTTTTGTCCAGCTATAACACCAGCATTAATTAGTGGTTAACACAACTGATTGTTGGGTATGTGGTCTTATGCCGCATACTACTGAGAAAGGAATTCCATATTTAGTTCTCCCTTTCTCCTATGAGGGTTCCGCTTGGGCATTCTTTGTTATTTTCTCTAATGCATATCAAAGTAAATTTAGACGGTCTGTCGCTTCACAAATTAATTATCCGGATTTTAGCCATAGTTCCTTGATTAAAGGTATGGTAGTTATGGCTAAAATCATGGAGAATAGCAAGATTTCCATCGATGAGAGAAAAGCCTACACTAATTGGAACGTCACCCAATACATGTCGAGTCTTAATAATAAAATGGGAAAAGAGAAATCCTCACCAATCTGGACTATACCGCACAAAGGTAATTTCTGTTTAAAAATAAACGATCGTTCTTCTGACTCTGTACCAAAGAGTAACTGCTCCTATACATACATTTATTCCTCTCTGAACTCGCCTCCTCTGGTACCGTCCCAAGGCACCTATTTCATTTGCTATGATCGAGCTTATACCTGGTTGCCAACGGGTTTCTCCGGTACCTGCTACATAGCTTTCCTTCTTCCTCCTACTTTCACTGCTTCTGCCAATTATCACCGAACCCGTCTCAGCCGAGGAATTATTGACTCCAGAGACACCACGGGACAAGAAGGAGGAGATTTCCTTAAAGGTTTTCTTCCTTTTTGGGGTCCAATGGCCAATAGCAGAAATATAAGGCAATTGGTCCATGTTGTGGAGACTACAATAGACATCACTGTAGGAGCCTTGAGTAATATCACGGCGGAACTACAGGCGGATCGTCTTATGACCTTACAAAACCGAGTTGCCTTAGACTTTATTCTTGCCGATCGTGGTGGAGTGTGTAAATTGATCGGGTCACGCTGTTGTATTTTCATTCCTAATGACGCTCCGACAGTATACCAAGCTATTTCCAAGTTGCATATAATCTCCGAGTCTATTCATCAGGACGAGGGAGATTGGTCCTTAACGGAATGGTTTTGGGGACTACTGTCCAAATGGGGTTGGAAAGTATTGACATTCCTTGGAGTAATTTTGACAATCATATTTTCTTGTTGTCTCTGTATGCACTGTGGTCCCGCTATTTGTGATCTTTGTGCCACTATGTGCATTTCAAGACCCAAACCTCAAGTGACAGAAAACATAAGGATGATGTTGCAACAACAGCTTGATGATCTCATGGCTATTGATGTGGACTCAGATTAACGTGAGTTTATCTTCCTGAGTTCTGGCAAAAGGAGGGTCTGAGGAACTTCGATTTTCGATTACGGTCGAATCGACCCGCCATTTTGTAACCTGCCGCCATTTTGTGTTGCCATCACTCAGGCAGCACGGCAAACGAAGTCTATTCTGCTTTTCCCGTAGCTTGGTGTCAAAATACGTCCTCGGCCTTGTTTGCGAGGCTGGTGTTTGGACTAGCCGAGTACACTAATCCGTGTCTGGCTCTCCTAATCCCTGTTCCAACTATCTGTAGGCTCACACCATTCTTTCCTGATCATATCTTATCGACTGGCCTTCACTGTCTCCTGCTGGCATTCTCTTGTGTCATGCCCGTCCTCCAATACACACAAACGTATCTCATCACCTGCAAGTCAGTTGTATTCTGTTAATGAATCAGTGCGGGGGTGGGATGATAAACATAGTTGGAGGAGCGGACTCTCCGAGACATCTGATCTTTTTGTTTTCGAACCTTTCATACTGGTTCCGCTTTGTTTTCCACTTACCCTATTGGCTCTTTTCTTCTTTGCTTGGGGCGTGTGTTTCGTTAATAATTTCGTATTGTATAGTATTTAACCTGATGCACCACAGAGTAAAGCGGCAGTCTCCTGAGAACCTACTCTGTGTACTTCTCGGATAACTGTACTAGCTGCAGCTAAATAAATCTAATCTTCTAACGCCGACAGAGTGTCCCGTGTCTCTGTGTAACGAAGCAGGTGAACCCAGAAGACGGAGGGCGTTTCCTGCGCCGCCAGGTCCAAAAGGTTCTGGTTCTTCACATTCACCAACAATCCTATACAGTCACTCATACATGTACTCACTCATCATATGTACTCATACACCTATACATCCTGTTACCCAACGCCACTCATCCATAGAGTTACTCACACACATAGTCACTCATACTATTAAAGAATCAAACATCCATTTACTTGCATATACAGTTATACACACACCACCACACTTACTTCTACAGAAACTTACACATACTTAGTCTTTTAAACAATCACTTATAGAAACACATACTTATTCATACAAGAACTCTTTCAATCTCTCACTCTCACATTTACTCACTTATATACACCAATAGTCACATTTACTAGTTTAAAACATATGTAGTTACTCATAAAGACACTATTGAGACAGTCATTCACTCACTAACACACCCATGCACACACTCATCCACCCATACAGTCCTGCACACATGCTGTCTTCAACACATACAAACAGTGAGTCACTCATTCATGCACCTATGCACTACGTAATACCCCCCACCGAACCATACAGTAACTCAGACACTCATACTGATACTCAAAAAACCAACTAATAACCTATATAGACACTCATGTAGCTACTCACCAACCCATGCAGCCACTTATACACAAAGTGAGAGACTGATAGAGATATTTACATATTTAAACATTACTCACTAAGCCATGTATTCACTAAGATACACTTACTCAGTCAGTTATACAATCAATTTTTCAAAAACAAATCATCCATTTAGACACTTATATACCCATTTATTCGACCTTGAGATATACATAGATAAAACATATGTAATTTTCAGAAAAACACGCATTCACTGGATGGTGTCGTCAGTGATGTCATTTGAGATGTCATCAGTGATGTCATGAGTGATGTCACTGACCATGTCATGAGTGATGTTATATGTGACGTCATCAGCAGTGCATTGCGGGCGCACGAGTTATAGTTAGCTGAACTAACTATAACGGGGGAATTTCAATGGTTTTGTACGAGTGAAAAGTCCAGCTAACTATAACGTCCCTGAAACCTATGGTTTTTTCAGTGAATTTCTAAGGTTTTTTAAATGCTAATTCCTAACTATAACGTCCCTGAAACCTATGTTTTTTTCAGTGAATTTCTAAGGTTTTTTAAATGCTAATTCCTAACTATAACATGCCTGAAACCTATGGTTTTTTCAGTGAATATATATTCACTGAAAAAAACATGGGTTTCACACACGTTATAGTTAGGAATTAGCATTTAAAAAACCTTAGAAATTCAATGAAAAAACCAAAGGTTTCACACATGTTATAGTTAGCTGGACATTTCACTCGTAAAAAACCATTGAAATTCCCCCGTTATAGTTAGTTCAGCTAACTATAACTCGCGCGCCCGCAATGCACTACTGATGACGTCACATATTACATCACTCATGACATGGTCACTGACATCACTCATGACATCACTGATGACATCTCAAATGACATCACTGATGACATCACTGATGACATCATCCTTGTGATAGAGTGGCAGACCTCCTCTCCCCCTAATATAACCATTGAAACACATATTCAAAAATAGAAACTAAAATGTTCAAAATAATGAACATATCAATATCAGTTACAACAACCTATTCAGTAATTCTAAGAACCACATACACATACAGTAATTCACCAACAGTCCTCTACAGTCACTCATACATGTACTCACTCATCATATGTACTCATACACCTGTACATCCCGTTACACAATGCCACTCATCCATAGAGTAACTCACACACATAGTCACTCATGCTAATAAAGAATCAATCATCCATTTACTTGCATATACAGTTATACACACACCACCACACTTACTTCTACAGAAACTTACATATACTTACTCTTTTAAACAATCACTTATAGAAACACATACTTATTCATAAAGGAACTCTTCCAATCTCTCACTCTCACATATACTCACTTATATACACCAATAGTCACATATACTAGTTTAAAACATATGTAGTTACTCATAAAGACACTATTGAGACAGTCATTCACTCACTAACACACCCATGCACACACTCATCCACCCATACAGTCCTGCACACATGCTGTATTCAACACATACAAACAGTGAGTCACTCATTCATGCACCTATGCACTAAGTAATACCCCCCACCGAACCATACAGAAACTCAGACACTCATAGTGATAAAAAACCAACTAATAACCTATATAGACACTCATGTAGCTACTCACCAACCCATGCAGCCACTTATACACAAAGTAAGAAACTGATACAGATATTTAAATATTTAAAGATTACTCAGTAAGCCATGTATTCACTATGATACACTTAAACAGTCAGTTACACAAAAAAAATTCCAAAAAAAAGTATCCATTTAGACACTTATATACCCATTTATTCTTCCTTTGACCTTGAGATATACATAAATATAAAAAATATATAATTTTCATAAAAACACACAATCACTGGATGATGTCATCAGTGATGTCATCAGTGATGTCATTTGAGATGTCATCAGTGATGTCATGAGTGATGTCAGTGACCATGTCATGAGTGATGTAATATGTGACGTCATCAGTAGTGCATTGCGGGCGCGCGAGTTATAGTTAGCTGAACTAACTATAACGGGGGAATTTCAATGGTTTTTTACGAGTGAAATGTCCAGCTAACTATAACATGTGTGAAACCTTTGGTTTTTTCATTGAATTTCTAAGGTTTTTTAAATGCTAATTCCTAACTATAACGTGTGTGAAACCCATGGTTTTTTCAGTGAATTTCAAAGGTTTTTTAAATGCTAATTTCTAACTATGCCTACAGAGATAGGACATGTGAAGAAAGAAGAAAAAATGCACAGAAAGAAACAAAAGAAGTGCAGAAAGAAGCAACAGAAGTCCTCAAATACGAAGATAAGTGCAGGAAGAAGGATAACGTGCAGAAAGAACAAAAAGAAGAGCAGAAAGAAGCCTTGTTGCAAAATCATCCTGTACCCTCAACTTTTTCAGACGGATACTGGTGGTAACTGAGTCTGACTAACCAGTCCTAGAGCCAGTGCTATGTTAAAAGACACTTAGAATACAGTGAAAACACCTACATACACTAGGGAACATTATGCGTTGGGGTCCCCCTGTGATTAGCATGACCTCCTCTGTAAGCCCCTAGTGTATAATAGGGCATGGGGATTAAAACTACCTCTTAAAACAGGCCACAGGGCGTTTTTGCACACATTAACTCAGGCCCCGTCCCCTCCCTTCACCACTGTGTAAACACGCCCTGTGTCCATTTTTAGTTGGGAGATTAAGTTCATTTGAATCCTGAGGGTCCCTAGGGTCCAACTAGCCCACTAGGTACCTCCAGTAAGTGCCACAGAGCTGCGTTGCAGAGAGGTGTAAAAAGTGGCACGGCCTGGACCACCTCTCTGCAATGCAGCTCAGTGGCGCTTACTGGAAGCACTTGGTGGGCTAGTTAGCCCCCAGGGGCCCTCAGTATTGAAGGGAAATTATATCCCCAATTTAAAACATGCCATAGTGCGTGTTTGCACACGTCACCTCAGGCCCCGTCCCCTCCCTTCACCACTGTGTAAACGCGCCCTGTGGCTGTTCTAAGTTGAGAGTCCCCCTGAATCCTAAGGGTCCCTAGGGTCAAACTAGACCACTAGGTACCTCCAGTAAGCGCCACAGAGCTGCGTTGCAGAGAGGTGTAAAAAGGGGCTTGGCCTCAGAACACCTGGCTGCAGCGCAGCTCCCTGGCGCATACTGGAGATGCCTGTTGGGGGCGCGTTTGCAGAGTGCTGCACGGAGGGGGCATGGCCTCCGGCACGATGCCAGTCTTTTATTTATTTTAGTTTTTTAAGAAGGGGGGCTGTTTGGTTCCCCTTCTTATTCTAATTTATTGGCCCTGATGACCCCATCCCCCAGGGCCAGTCTCCTAATTATATTTTTTTGACCCCAATCCCCAGGGCCGGCCACTGTTTTTTATTATTTTTAAAAAATATATATTTATAGACACACCTAGGACATGCTGGACAAACCGTACGTACCTATCACCATGACGATTTGCGTGATATTCATTAAAAGGCGACTATGCATGCAATGAATCCACGTGGAATGTATTTACACCACTAGTGAAGCTCTGACATGTCTGATGCCCTACCGTGCCTAATCCTGGTAGACACCCTTGTCGTTTATTTATACAAACATGGGTAGCTATTGACGGGCACATTTAATACACATGCACACCAAGCCATTCAAAGGGGATTCGACAAAAATTCGACCAAAACTATGCAAGAAACCCCCCTCACGGTTAATAAAACACACATCCACTGCCGGATGTGTAATACTTTTTATTTTACTCTCTGGAAAGGGGACGAACATCACTTGAGAGTCACAGCGTGCTCCTGACAGAGCCCAATGCTGTGTTACACCCACCATTGCCTGCCGAGTGCCACACACCTCTGTGTTGTATTCCACTAGCTAGTGCATATGCTATGACACTCTCTAGCCCATGTGCACTGTAACACCACCCCGTGAATATGTCATGCCACACTTGTCTTCGCACGGGTTATATTGCCCCATCTAACGTGCCTTTCTCGATGCCTATGTTATAACGCACAGTGCTATGCCATACATATTACAATCTGGGATCCATATATTTGTCACAGTGCATATGCAACGTTACACTCCCCAGCACATATTTTATATTAAAACTTTAGAGACTAGTTAGGTTACACAACACTGCCCTGTGCATATTACACTCCAAGGCGCATATCGCATAGCACGCACTAGTGCCTGTGCTATCTCGCGCTCTCCAATGAATCTGTCATTGCGCACAATGTATTGCAAATTATATTTCACGCCCGGTTCATCTTATATCACACTTTTTGGTGCATAGTTTATACCATACACTATATCTAGTTTTCATTTTCAATCGTGCTCTCAGGACTATGTTCTATATAACACTGTGTTCACCTACCCTTTTCACGGGCATTACATTTTGCGATAGGGGGTGGAGGGTCAGGGGGTGTTTCTGCCAAGTGAGCCCGGAGTCACAGTCACAAACGTCCTCTTCTTCCTGAATAAAAGTGAGATTATGCTGCATACTTGTTCATATTTTAAGTAGTTCGCACAGACACAATGTTTTAAAAACAATAAAGTTCCTAATACCCGCCTTCTCTGAACAGTTAGCTTGCTGCCACATCCCCTTCCTCCCTATCCTCTGTTGTGTGAATCCATGGACTAGCCTCCTCCCTCCTGCCATGCATGGTCTGATGTGCTGCCACTGCCCTCAATTTAGTATGATGTACCAGTCCAGTCCTCCTGCCCTCCATTGCCCAATTCTATGCCCCATCATTGACCTCCTGCTTAAACTCTGTGCTTAGCTTGCTGCCCCTATTCTCCTTCCCCCTGCCCTCCGATGTCTTTGTGCATGCCCCTGCTCCATCCTTTTTGCCCACCATGTCCCATGGACCTGCCACTCCTATCTACTCTGAGTGTTCTGTTGAGCTGCCCAACCCCGGCGTCACCGGGGTTGGGTGTGGATTTCCGCACACACCGACGGCGGTGCTGTCTGATTTTCCTGCTGTTTCCAGCGATGTGTCCAGGCAGCTGTTGGCCAATTTGAAATCTGGCTCGCCACTTGACCCCTGCCCCGCCAAATTTTTGGCTGGGATGGCGGAGGTGGTGAATCCGCTGGTTAATCCCATCCTCAACGCCTCGCTGAGGGAGGGGAGGGTCCCCAGCTCTTGGAAGAGAGCGATGGTGATCCCCCTCCTAAAGAAACCGGGTCTCGACGTCGAGGTTCTGGCCAATTATAGGCCAATTTCACTTCTTCCGGCCCTCACGAAGATCACGGAAAAACACGTCCACGGTGTCCTGTCGCGCTTTCTGGAAGCTAACAATCTGCTCCATCCATCTCAATCCGGTTTCCGTCCTAATTTTAGTACGGAAACGGCATTGCTAGAGGTCACTGAGATCATCAGGGAGACTCTTGATGTCGGCGGGAGGGCGATGCTGGTCATGTTAGATCTATCGGCGGCCTTCGACACCGTCCCCCACAGGGCGCTCTTAGCGAGGCTTTATGACATCGGCCTTAGGGGGACGGCGCTCAGGTGGTTTACATCCTTCCTTGAAGGCCGCCGCCAGACGGTCTGGGTTTCCCAGAGCTCTGCCGAGATGCCGCCATTGGGAGTGGGGGTTCCACAGGGATCTGTGTTGAGCCCCACGTTGTTTAACATCTTTATGTCCCCTTTGGCGGCCTTGGTGGAAGCATATGGGGCCCAGATCATCTCTTACGCCGACGACACGCAACTCCTCTTCACATGCGGGAAAGACCAGGAGTTTGATGAAGGGAGAATTCGGGACTGTCTTACATTGGTCTTTGACTGGTTCCAACGGAACAGTCTAAGGGCCAACTCGAGCAAGTCCGAGGTTCTGTTTTTTGGTTGCGGTGTCGATCCGGTGTGGCAGCATTGGTGGCCGTCCGACATGAGCCCTCCTGCACAGTCTTCCTTGGTGGCTAAAAACCTGGGTGTCAAGCTGGACAACCAGCTATTGCTGCGAACACACATTCTGGGTCTGGCTGGCACCTGTTATGGAATTTTGAAAATGCTCCGTAAACTCCTGCCCCTGCTGTCTGAGGAGCACAGGCGTATTACTGTGCAGGCTCTCGTCGGTTCGAGGCTTGATTATGCTAATGCCCTCTTCCTTGGCCTCCCTGATTACCTAGTTCAGCGCCTACAGGTGGTACAGAACTCTGCCGCCCGGGCTATTTTTGGCCTGCGTAGACAAGCCCGAGCTTCCGGGCTGCTTGAGGCGCTACATTGGCTGCCTGTCCGGAAGCGGATCCAGTTTAAATCCCTGACTCTGATGCACAAAGCCCTGTTTGGATCAGGGGCTGGATACCTGCGGCGGAGACTAGCCTTCTATCGACCAGTCCGCTCCTTGCGCTCGGAATCCCTTTACAAAGCGGTGGTCCCTCGGGTGAGGAAGGCCCGCATGGGAGGGCGCTCTTTCAGCTGCAAAGCCCCACAGCTGTGGAACTCGCTTCCTCTTTCGCTGCGCAGCACTGTCAATTTGTTCCAGTTCAGGAAGAGCCTGAAGACCTGGCTTTTTAATCTTTAGGCTGTCCTTATTGCTTCAGTTTCAGTTCTTTTTATCATTCTTTTGCTGTGTTGTGTTATTTTTATTCTGAGATGCAGGTGGAAAGCGCCGGAACACTCTTTTCGAGTAGCCGTGCGCTATAAAAGAACGCTATAACATAACATAACATAACATAACTCCCCTCCCACCTGCCTAGCATTGTCAGATGACTGTAACCTGTCCCTGCCACCTCCACCCTGCCTGTCCACATGCCATGCCCCTATCCTCTTCCTCCTGTCCTACATGGTCCATTGTACTGCCACACCCTTCTGCCCTCCCTGGTCTGTTGTGCTGCAACTGCTCCTCCTGCCTGCCCCGTGTGGTCTGTTGTGAGGTCCCTTCCCCTGAACTTTCTTGTCTGTGCACAGGTCCTGACCCTCCCTTCTATCCTCTATTGTCCTTTGTGCATGCCCCTCCACCCTCCTTCTTGCCCATCATAGCCATTGTGCTGCCACTAACCCTCCCACTTGCCATGCATGGTCTTCTGTGCTGCCATGGCCCCTCCCACCTTCCCTGTGTGGTCAGTTAGCTGCCCCTGACCCCCTCCCACCTTCCCTCCATGGTCTGTGTGTATGCCATCACAGTCTCACTGTTGCTCTTCATGGTGTGTCTTGCTTCTAGTGCCCATCCTGCCTGACCTCCATGGCTATCTTGCTGCTCCTGCCCTGCCCCCTTGCCCCCAGCCCTACTCCCTCCCTCCTGGCTTGTCTGTTCCATTGTAATGCCCCTGATCCGTCCCTCCTGCCCTTTATGGTCTGTTATGCTGCAGCTTTCTCTCCTGTCTGTCCATTATGGTCTGCTAGCTACCATTGCCTCTTGCCCCTCTGTTCTCTGTTGTCCATGTGCATGGTCCTGTCCCCTCCCTCTTGCTTTCTATGGATTGTTGTGCTGCACTCCCGTCCTGCATGCCCTGTGTGGTGTATTGTGCTGCTGCAAACCCTGATGCCTGCCCTGCAGGGTCAGTTTGGTGCACCTCTCCATGTCCCTCCTGTCCTCTGTTATCCAAGTCCATGTCCCTATCCCATTTCCTTCCATGATCCAATGTACCATACTTGCGAACATTTTGAACTTGGTAAGAGGGAGATTTTGAAAAAAAACTGGGGTATTGATTTTCCCCTTTGAGTTACATTGAAAAAGAGGATATTGTAGACAGGAGACAGATCAAATAAAGCCCATTTGAGCTTAAAAACATTGGACGTTTCCTGGCTGAATCGGGTCTGTTGGCATGTATGGTTGTACTACCATTGCCTCTTCCTTCTGCCCACAATGGTCTATTACATTGCCACAGCCTTGAAGGAGGGTAGATTTTGTATCACAGGGGGCCCCTGGCCCGTTCTGTCCACACCTGAAGTATGAGACCCTTGTCCTTGCCCTGCCAGCTGCATTTGTAGGCCGTATTAAATTGACCAGCGGGTCCTGTATTGCTATATAATTATCCTGAGACATCCTTACCACTCAGCCAGCATAAAACCCCTGTGTAGGCCCTTCTGTTCAATATGTAGGCCTCTTTGTTAAATTGACCATAGCTCTGCAATTTTAGTGTATAGCAGTCTGAAGGCAGGTCTGCGAGGCCTTCTGATCCAAACTAGTAGCCCCCACCCTACCCGAGTGCTCCGTGCTCGGTATCAAAGTTCAACATCCCCCTGAAGCTGTCGACATACAGTAGGCTGCATCCTGGACTGGTACTTGCTTCCTGGGCAGGTTTCCCGCTTTTAAGGAAGTGGCAACCGCAGAGCGTCAAGTTAGGAGAACTGAGGAGATTTTATACATGAATATATTGAATTCCCGTACAATACCCATTATTTTCTGCTTGCTCTATGGAACTTACGATAAGCGATTGGCCTGAGAGACTGACCTTTTCACCCAGTCCATTGTCAGCATTAAGTGGGTAAATGACGAAATGTCTGGTAAAATCTGCAGTCGAAGCTTTTGGGTAGCATACGTAGGTAGATGTAGCGTGCAAAGGAGCCCACAAAATGATATAAAAAGGGAGCACCCACAGATATCGACGGACTACCTCGCCGTCTGTATGTAGGTTAACAGGCAGTGCAGGTTTTCCCCAAGAGCTGGGAGCTCTTGTCTTCCTTTGCTTAAAATGTCTTGCTCTGCTTTGCTTGAAGTATCTTATTCTATTTTACCTATATGAAATGTCATGTTATGTTTAACCATTGTTCTCTTTACTTTTGCATTTAAAAGATTTTGTATTGTAATTGCAGGAATGCTTGCTCTAAGAGTAAACGTGAGTGTTCCTAGGTAACATTTTCCTTGGTGTAACTTGTTTCTCATGATGCATTTATAGATGTGTTTTCTCTCTCTCTCTGTCAGTACATTAATTGAGATACAGAGAATATTATGACAGCTGTATGATTATCTGGATTCTGTTTTTTGTACTTTATGTCTCTATTCTGCGGTTTCTTTGAAGTTGCATCTTCTCATTAAACTGCCATTGTATTCTGCCTCCAATTCCATGTCTCATATGTCTGTTTTCTTCATTTTTGGAGCAAGCGTTCCTAGGCACCCCGGCTCAAATTAAGGTGCCCCTTTTGTCCCTGACTCACTCTCCTGCTCAGTTCTGTGGTGGCTCCCGGGGATCTGGGGACCGCCTCTAGCTTCCTTGACCCGTAATAGATCTTCCCTCCAACAGCCTCTCTTGCAAGTCCTGTATTGTTGGTTTGTTGCCCCTGCCCCCCTTTCCACTGCCCTCCATAGTCTGTTGTGCTTCCACGGCCCTTCCTGCCTGCTCAGTGTGGTTAAATTGTTGCCTTTGCACCCTCCTACCTGCCTTCAATTTTCAGAGTCCGTGCCCCTGGCCTCTGCCTCTCAACAGTATCCGAATGAACAACTAGATTGCTAACATTCTATATTTATTACAAAAGTGTGGAACGCCTGACATCATCTTGATGTAATCAAAACTGTAATACCTAGAGCATTTCCTTTAGAAATTACATATATGAGAGGGTCTTATTGGCATCAAAATTATGGTTAGTGCTCTAAAAGACTAAAATAAGGACATATTTTCTGAGTTTTCAAATAGCGACAAAGCACTTTTAAATTATTTGTTATCTTTATGTTTTTTTATCCAGTTGACCACTTGATTAAATGTTGCACTTAGGGGAGAGGATGTGGTGTTACTTCCAGAACTGCAGACTTTGCAACTGGGGAACCAGGTTGAAGTTTCTGCTTCAGCTCGACATTCTGTGATTCTGGTCAAATCACTTAGTCTCCCCATGTCTACAACCAAAATGAATTTGTTCTTGTGTGATGTAACCAATGCTCATGTAAAGCACTCCAATACCTGACAAGTCTGCACTATATAACACTGCAAAAACACAAAATAATAAGTGTTTTGCACACTTCTGTCATTGGGCTATATTTGGGCTACTTCTGGTTGATTTTGGGCTACATTTGGGCTCTTTTTTCTCCGGTGGCCATCTTGGGAGATTTATTTGTTATGAAGTTTCCTAATTTCCTCATGTACTGCAGTCTCCTCAGTAGGAAATGCTTTCAGTTTTTTACTTTGATTCCATCATGAAGGTATTCAGATATGTCACACATTTGCCATAAATTCTGAATGTTAGCACTCTAGTTGCTCATTAGATCACTGTAGTAAAACTACTCCACCATGGAAGTCTGCTCCTGGTATTAAAAGTGCATGTTTCAGTCTGCATGTCAGAATTTTTTAATGAAATAGAAGAGGATTTGAGAAGTCACTCAAAATGTGCCCTCATTTTTTTTCTTCAGTATTAATCATAATTTCTATGGCAAAATGAACCTCCTCATTGTGTTCCTTTTTAAATTAAATGTTTTAAGTGTTACCAGTTTATTCCAATCAAGATGGCTTCAGGTGTGCCATACTTTTGTCATAATGAAGACAGTAAGCGCTCTAGTTGTTTTTAAGAACATTCTGGGACATTCTGTCATTGGGCTATACTTGGGCTACATCTGGGTGATATTTGGGCTACATTTGGGCTCTTTTGTCTCTGGTGGCCATCTTGGGAGACTTATTTGTTATGAAGTTTCCTAATTTCCTCATTTACTGCAGTCTCCTCAGTAGGAAATACTTTCAGTTTTTTACTTTGATTCCATCAAGAAGGCATTCAGATGTGTCACACATTTGCCATACATTCAGAATGTTAGCACTCTTTTTGCTCATTAGATCACTGTAGTAAAGCTACTGCTCACCAGGGAAAACTGCTGCTGGTATTGAAAGGGCATGTTTCAGTCTGCATGTCAGAATTTTTTAATGAAATAGAAGAGGATTTGAGAAGTCACTCAAAATGTGCCCTAATTTTTCTTTCTGCAGCACTAATCATACTTTTTATGGAAAAATGAACCCCTCATTTTGTTCCTTTTTAAATTAAATGTTTTAAGAGTTACCACTTTAATCCAAGCAAGATGGCTTCAGGTGTGCCATACGTTTATCATAAGTAGGACTGTTAGCGCTCTAGTAGTTCTTTGGAACACTCTGGGAAGCTGCAGTAGAACACAAAGGAATCAACTGACAGTCTCTGCCCTTGTTGGATGTACATGTTTTACTGAGAATATCAGACTTCATTCTCACATGACTGAGAAAGATAATGTGAATTTACAGAAAATAAGCTCTCAGTTTAGCCTATAGATCACCTTCCAAACCTCTGTGGTAAAAGCATGAGAAAATATTTTTCTCTCAATCATGATATCCCAGCAGAAGGCTTTTTCACATGGTGAAATCACCTTAGAACATACCACAATTCCTAAAATGAGTATGGTACCATCAACAAATGATTTATAATGTAACTAAAGTCTTAAAACCTTCTATTAACTGCAATGCTTTTTAATGAGGTGCTATCATGTATATTTGTCCCAAGATGGCTGCCAACACTTCTTGGATGAAGTGCTGACAGCCAATCAGATCTCAGGATGAGATGTGTGGTTAGGCTCCGCCCACATATATATATGCTTTTAAATGCTATTTACTCAGGAAATACTGAACAGATTTACACCAGACCTGCAAAAGGCACTTCCTTGTCCTTATGGCTACCTCTCTGCCAAATTTCTAGTAATTCTGTTCAGCCGTTCGGGCTGTAGCTCGTTCTAAAGGTCCTATGGAAAAATGCATGGGAAAAACGCGTTTTGGGACCCCCCTTTTATCTCAGCCCCCGCTTGACGAATCCCCCCGAGACTTTCAGGATAGGAGCGGAGCGTAGCGCCCCACCTATTTTGAGAAATTCGCGAGGATTCATCGACCGGCGCCAAAGTTATTCAAAATAGAATGTTGCGGATTTCCTATGGAAAAGGGGTCCTAACTATAACTACCTACTGGCGACCGCCAGTAGGTAATATGTATATATATATATTATCTACTGGCGGTCGCCAGTAGATAGTTATAGTTAGGACCGTGTTTCCATAGGAAATCTAAAAATTCTATTTTGAATAACTTTGGCGATGGTTGGCGAATCCTCGCGAAATTTTCAAAACTAATGGGGCGCTCTGCTCAGCTCCTACCCTGAAAGTCTCAGGGTGATTCGTCAAGCGGGGGACGAGAAAAAAGGGGGTCCCAAAACGCGTTTTCCCCATGCATTTTCCCATAAGACCTTTAGTCGAAGGTACAGCCCGAACGGCTGAACAGAATTACTTGAAATTTGGCAGAGAGGTAGTCCTCAGGTCAGGCATGTGCCTTTTGCATGTATGGAGTCAATCTGTTCAGTATTTCCTGAGAAAATTGCAGTTAAAAGTACATAAATATCTATAGGCGCGCACCGTGCGCGCACCGTGCGGGCACCTTAACGTGCGCGAGCGTAATTCTGATTGGTGGTTACATGTCAGTCAACGTTCGAATCGGTCGAAATCAGGAAGTGTCGAACGCCATTTTGGTTTTTTTCGGTGCGACAGTGAAAAAGAGAGGTGGCGAACGTGAAAAGGGGGCAGGGTAGAGAGTTCCTGACCCCCTAGCCTTTGTCAGGGGGTCCCTGAAGGACCCCGAAGGGTGAAAAAAACATTTTTTTTTTTTTTAAATCGCGGGGTGCGCGCACGGTGTCATGTAATCAGTGATGTCATGAGTGATGCCACTGACCATGTCATTAGTGATGTAATATGTGACGTCATGAGCAGTGGATTGCGGGCGCGCGAGTTATAGTTATCTGAACTAACTATAACGGGGGAATTTCATTGGTTTTTTACGAGTGAAATGTCCACCTAACTATAACATGTGTGAAACCTATGGTTTTTTAAGTGAATATATATATATTTTAAGGAAAATGGATGTGTGGCCATCTTATTAAGTATTTCATCTGTATTTATTCATATTGTTGTTAATGTGTTAAAGATGTCATTGGATATCCTTGTGTTCTTTTCTGGAATGTATTCTATGTTCTTTTGAAGAGATATGTGAAACGTTAGATGCCCCGGACCCTTTGTTCCGGGCAACATATCAACGTGATATTGCTTCAATAAATATTGTTCCTTTTTTACCAAGAGCCCTGACCCAGCTTACAAGTTGTATACACTTAAATCTTGCCACTTCTGATCCGACCTTAACCCGCAAATCATCCCAAGACACGATGTCACCTTCAAACAGAAGATCCCCCCACCTTACAATTCCTGCATCCCTCAAGGGTGTGGCCAGACTGTCTTTCAACCAGGCCGGTAGGCCTGGGGAGTCCCAAATTGGTGCATAGTTGGAATAATAAGAGAGCCCCAGGTTCTTCCTAATCAATGCCCAAGCTTTAGCCAAGGATTGTAAGATTTTTAATTTCACCTTTTTAAAGAATTTTTGGTCTCCGTATTTAAACATAAATCCATCTAATGGTAGACCTGCACCGACTAACATTGCGTTATACATTGACCCCATTGATATATTGGATGAAGACTTCAGAAGCATCCTTGAATGAGACAACGTTAAAGCCCATGCATAATATTCCAAGTCAGGCAGTGCCAACCCCCCCTTCTCTCTTCTCCTCTTCAGCTTTTTCCATACAAGCCTAGTAGCTCTGTAGTTCCAAATAAAAGAATTAATCTCTTTCTGGCATCTATTCAAGGTTTTAGAGTCAAAAACCAAAGGGATATTATTGAAGAGAAATATATATTTGGGCAGGATAGACATTTTAATGAGGTTGACCCTCCCCATGATAGTAAGTTGGAGATGGGCCCATGATTTTAAGAGCCTCCGACATTCCTTAAATACCCGGTCCGCATTGCTTTGTGCGATATTTTCAATATCTTGTGTTACCCAAATCCCAAGGTATCTCATGGAGGAAGTCGTCTTCAAATGTTCACTGACGATATTCCATGCCATAATTTCTGTTTTACCGGGATTAATTTCATAGCCAGAGATGCGACCAAATTCCTCAGCCCTTTTAATGACAGTAGGGAATGCTAGATCCGGGTCAGATGTTAAAATAAGGATGTCGTCTGCATACAGTGCGACCCTCCTCTCCCACTCCTCGAATTTAAAAGATGGAATATTCGCGTCAGTTCTCAGAACCTGCGCAAAAGGTTCTATATATAAATCGAAGAGTAAGGGAGAAAGAGGGCAGCCCTGCCTAGTTCCTCTCATGATTATAAAGGGTTCTGTCAACGCCCCATTAATTAATAGTCTAGCTGATGGTGCTCCATACAGCAAAGAGATAGTACGACAGAAATATTTACCAAAATTAAATTTCTTCAGAACCGCATCCAGGTAGCTCCAATTGACCCTGTTGAATGCTTTAGTAGCATCCAACGTGAGGGTTGCCAAGGGAATAGAGAAAGCGGTGGCAATATCAATAGCACCAACCAACTCCCTTGTCAACTCAGCCAATTGTCGCCCCTTAATAAAACCCTTCTGATCCTGGTGTACAATTGAACCAATTACACTCCCCAATCTTGCTGACAAAATAGTTGCGAAGATTTTATAATCGCTATTAAGGAGCGAAATTGGCCGATAGGAACCGCACTCAGACGGGTTTTTGTCTGACTTAAGTATCAGCACAATGATTGCATTGTTCCAGGACTGAGGAGGAGCCTTACCCTTGATCAAAATCTCATTAAAGAGGGCCGTCAGTGTTGAGACCAAAGTTGGTGTCAGCACCCGGAAAATCTCACGGGGTAGGCCGTCGGGACCGGCTGCCTTCCCCTTTTTCAGTGAATCAATGGCTTTTATGACTTCGGCCTCTGAGATTTCCTTCTCCAAGTATTTACGTTGAATCTCGGTAGTGTTGGCAAAAGTATTTTTCCCAGCCAAAGATCTCTTATATCTTGGTCCTCAACGATATCCTCTTTATAAATATCCTTAAAAAAATCCAGGAAAGCATTGCCAATATCTAAATTAGAGGATCTAAGGCCAATCTCCCCTTCCACTTTTATCTCTCTAATATAGTTTTTAGCCTGATCTGCTTTCACTTTCCAGGCCAACAACTTTCCTGCAGCTTCTCCAAGCTCAAACTGGGCGAGTTTCCTCGCCTCCCACCTCCTTGTAACCCTTTCTTGTAGGATAAATTTCATCTGATATTTTAGATCCAAGAGCCTCTCTTGCTCAACAGCTGAGCCCATAGAGAGACCAAGATTTTGTTCCACTACCTTCATCTCAAATTCTAAAGCTGTTAACTTCTCCCTATAAAGCTTCCGCCTATAAGAGGCTCTGTTGGTGATGATGCCTCTAAGAAAGGCTTTCAATGTCTCCCACACCGTAGTTATTCCAGCAGAATCTAGATTTATCTCTAGGAAGGTCTTGCTTTCTGCTGCCAGATGCATAATTTCATCGTCATCTAATAGTATCGTACGGTCGAAAGACCACATAGCATGCCTAGGCTGCTGGTCACCTCTTAAAGAGAAAGAGATGACTGAATGGTCAGACAAGTGAGGTGGGAGATAATCTATTGAAATCAACGAGTTATTTAGTGAGAAGCTAAATAATGCATAATCTATCCTGGATTTATGCTTATACTTAGAGTTCCGAAAGGAGACCCCCAGTTTGTTTCCCGATCTCTCTCTCCATATATCCGCTAACCCCAGCTGCGTCATAATTGACACCAATGTTTGTCTGGAGTTAGATAGAACTTGGGCTCTAGAACTGATTGATTTATCCAGTTTGGTGTTGATGACAATGTTGAAGTCTCCCATCCATATTATAGGGTCTTGAGATGTAACCAGATGATTTCTTATACAATCCAGATAATAGGGGTCATCTTGATTAGGCCCATAATAGCCCACTAATGTATATACCCGCCCATAGACCAGAATTCGAGTTAAAAGCCACTTGCCACTTTGATCTTCTTTATAGTCCAAAATTTGGACCTTCACCGATTTCTTAAAGATAATAATGATCCCTCGTATATTAGCATTATGGTCCGTGGATATGAATTTGTCAATCCATCTCTGCTTCCCTAGAATTTCAGAGGCTTCGGTCTTAAGAAGATGTGATTCCTGAATGACAATAATCTGCGCGGGGGAATCTCTCAAATACTGAAGAATACGATCTCTTCTGTTCCTCACGCGTAGACCATTAACATTCCAGGATAAATACTGCACAACAGACATAATCCCGACAGTCTACCCGTCACCCAGCCACACTAACCATCCCTTCCGTCCAACTCGCTGTACACAATTGAGAATTACTTGGAATATCAACCAAACTTGGGGACATCCTAGTCTTAAAGAGAACTGACAAATGAGAATTTTTAATTGAATTCCACCACCACCCAAAACTTCCCCCCCCCCCTGAAAAACCCTCCCTTACTTCCTCTGACCTGTTGGACTGTCAGATTTGCATCCTTGAGCAGTAACCCCATCCTCCACATCACGTTACACAAACTACCCTTCTGATTCCCCAAAAAATAAACAATCGCAGGGAAGGAGAACAAAGTGAAGAAAAGTTATCCTGACCAGACTAGGAGAATATATTTCTCTTTGGATTACGATATTTGAGATTTCCTTCCCTTTCCTATTTTTTTTCCCTTTTTTTATTTGATCTCTTCCCTCCATATTAAATTTTTTTTCCACCCTATATCTGTGTCGAAAATAAGATTACTTTGATTTTATTTTTTTTAATTTTTTTTTTATCTACCCCTCCCATAGAGAAGACCTATGGACCGTAACCCAAAAATTAGATGCTTAGCTCCCCCCTTGTGAATTCCTTAGAATATCATTCAGCCATACATCCGCCTCCTGGGGAGATCTAAAATTAAGCATTTTATTATTATGCATCACCCGCAGAAAGGCGGGAAACCTCATCTGTACCGTAGCACCCAAAGATCTGAATTTTTCCATTCTTTGGCCTAGCTCCCACTGTCGATCCAGTGTGGTTTTAGACAGGTCCGATTGCACGTCAAAGGAGAACTCAGGACCCTTAACAGTGAATTGTCCCTTGCCTCTCTCTACAAATGCCTTTTCGACAACTTTATCTGTAGTTAAGCTTGAGTAAACTCATATCTTTCCAACAGGACTCAATCAATCATACTTTGCCCTTTCTGTTCCTCTTACATTCCTGTTATTTGTGGGGTCCCGCAATGTTACTCTCGCAGCCAGACACTGAATAATATATACATCATTCTCTTAGCACGTCTTATTAGGCCATTTAACTTTATGTTAATGTCCTATAAATAGACTATACAAATCATTGTCTCCTTCACTCCAGACACATTTGTTTGCCTGTGCAATCAGTTGCAGAATGGATGAATAATTGTCTGAAACTCAACAGTGATATGATGTAAGTATTCATTTTTGGCAATTATTCGTCTGTCTGGTTCACATCTTGGTGGCTTCCTTAACTTGGCACCACCCTCATTCCTGTTTCCTTTACAACAAATCTACAATTCATGTTTAGGGTCAAAAGCAGCTCTATGGACATTGTGGTGCCGATCACGATCCGGCAAAAACCGGGTACGAACCGTCGGACGGAGCATATTCTCCGTCCAACGCGTACCCGGTCGTCAAAATATACAAACATGGAATTACGATTCGCACGGGTACACCATTACCGTACGAATCGTAAAAAAGACCGACCGAACAAAAAACACCTACCAATGCGATCCGGGAAAGCGCCGACCTGACGTCGGGACGCACGCAGCCAGCCATTCACGACCCAGGAATCACGATTCGCACCGACGTCACCCCGCACGGTGAATATTTTGCGGCAGCCAAAAACTGCCGGGAAATCAGGACGACGCGAACAAGGACCACCAGTACGCGACGGACAGACGGCGACGCGAACAAGGAGGACCAGTACGTGACGGACACACAGGACGACGCCACCAAGGAGGACCCGTACGCGACAGGACGACGCGATCAAGGAGGACCCGTACGCGACAGGACGACGCGAGCAAGGAGTACCAGTACGCGACGGACAGACATGGACCCGAACCTACGAGTCATCCCTGCCCTCATAGCAGTACACCTCCTCTACAGGTTACGACGCAGACGCCGCAGAAGGTCAGAATAACTAAGGGAGGGGGGAAAGTGGGGTGGGGTGGGGGTGGCACGACCAGGGCAGGCCACAAAACAACCACATGAGTGACACACTACACATGGCCTGGACATACCTGACTCCCATGCCCTGGTCACCACGAGGGGGTGGGGGCGTGTCCTGATAATCCAGCGACCGCCACAACGGAAGTCCGTCACCACGCGAACCGGCAACACAACCAGACAGGTACGTCCCGTACCCACGCCTGAAGAGCGTGGGTACGAGTCGGACCACGCCCACACACGTCACCCCAACAATGGCGGGACGGATCGCACCCACGTGGCAAAGGCCTGGGTACGGGCCGCACAAACATCACATAGCGTGGGGACGGATATGTACGGACCCTACCCCCACCCCGTATGCACGGAGCGTACCCCCAGCCCAACAGTGTAAGTACGACCCGTACCCCCACCCGCGGACGTACGGAGCGTACCCCCAGCCCAACAGTGTAAGTACGACCCGTACCCCCACCCGCGGACGCACGGAGCGTACCCCCAGCCCAACAGTGTAAGTACGACCCGTACCCCCACCCGCGGACGCACGGAGCGTACCCCCAGCCCAACAGTGTAAGTACGACCCGTACCCCCACCCGCGGACGCACGGAGCGTACCCCCAGCCCAACAGTGTAAGTACGACCCGTACCCCCACCCACGGACGCACGGAGCGTACCCCCAGCCCAACAGTGTAAGTACGACCCGTACCCCCACCCGCGGACGTACGGAGCGTACCCCCAGCCCAACAGTGTAAGTACGACCCGTACCCCCACCCGCGGACGCACGGAGCGTACCCCCAGCCCAACAGTGTAAGTACGACCCGTACCCCCACCCGCGGACGCACGGAGCGTACCCCCAGCCCAACAGTGTAAGTACGACCCGTACCCCCACCCGCGGACGTACGGAGCGTACCCCCAGCCCAACAGTGTAAGTACGACCCGTACCCCCACCCGCGGACGCACGGAGCGTACCCCCAGCCCAACAGTGTAAGTACGACCCGTACCCCCACCCGCGGATGCACGGAGCGTACCCCCAGCCCAACAGTGTAAGTATGACCCGTACCCCCACCCGCGGACGTACGGAGCGTACCCCCAGCCCAACAGTGTAAGTACGACCCGTACCCCCACCCGCGGACGCACGGAGCGTACCCCCAGCCCAACAGTGTAAGTACGACCCGTACCCCCACCCGCGGACGCACGGAGCGTACCCCCAGCCCAACAGTGTAAGTACGACCCGTACCCCCACCCGCGGACGTACGGAGCGTACCCCCACCACACCAGTGTCAGTAGACTCGTACCCTCACCTCTAATGCAGTGTGCGTAACCCCACCGTGTATGTGCCAAGCGCACATATCCAGAAATCGGAGGTGTGTGTGCAGAGTCCACCCAGCAGTGCCCTGAGACAGGAGGGGTGGGTGCCCATCACTCCCAGCAGTGCCCAGAGACAGGAGGGGTGTGTGCAGAGTCCTCCCAGCAGTGCCCTGAGACAGGAGGGGTGGGTGTGGAGTCCTCCCAGCAGTGCCCTGAGACAGGAGGGGTGGGTGTGGAGTCCTCCCAGCAGTGCCCTGAGACAGGAGGGGTGGGTGCAGAGTCCTCCCAGCAGTGCCCTGACACAGGAGGGGTGGGTGCAGAGACCTCCCAGCAGTGCCCTGAGACAGGAGGGGTGGGTGGTGAGTCCTCCCAGCAGTGCCCAGAGACAGGAGGGGTGGGTGCAGAGTCCTCCCAGCAGTGTCCAGACCCAGGAGGGGTGGGTGGTGAGTCCTCCCAGCAGTGCCCAGAGACAGGAGGGGTGTGTGCAGAGTCCTCCCAGCAGTGTCCAGACCCAGGAGGGGTGGGTGCAGAGTCCTCCCAGCAGTGCCCAGAGACAGGAGGGGTGTGTGCAGAGTCCTCCCAGCAGTGTCCAGACCCAGGAGGGGTGTGTGCAGAGTCCTCCCAGCAGTGTCCAGCCCCAGGAGGGGTGGGTGCAGAGTCCTCCCAGCAGTGCCCAGAGACAGGAGGGGTGTGTGCAGAGTCCTCCCAGCAGTGTCCAGACCCAGGAGGGGTGTGTGCAGAGTCCTCCCAGCAGTGTCCAGACCCAGGAGGGGTGGGTGCAGAGTCCTCCCAGCAGTGTCCAGCCCCAGGAGGGGTGGGTGCAGAGTCCTCCCAGCAGTGCCCAGAGACAGGAGGGGTGTGTGCAGAGTCCTCCCAGCAGTGTCCAGACCCAGGAGGGGTGTGTGCAGAGTCCTCCCAGCAGTGTCCAGACCCAGGAGGGGTGGGTGCAGAGTCCTCCCAGCAGTGTCCACACCCAGGAGGGGTGTAACACATGTGTGTGATGCCACAATTACCCACATCCATACTGCCTACAAGGGAACATGTCCCCATGAACTCATGTCAACTGACTCCACACACAAGTACAGTGATCACCAAGGATGCCACGATTGTTGCAGGTGGAGACATGGCCATGCATGCATGGCCAAAGTAGAAGGGCTCCGTCACACACACAGCTCATGTAGACACAGCTCTGCGCTAAACATTGGGAACACCCTGCAGGGAAGAAACTGGGTACACAGAGGAAGGAATACACCCTGGGACAATTGAACCATGCAGTAACTGCTGACATGACCTAAGGAAGTTAGCCAACACCTTGTGATGGCACACAGATCCTAGGGTGGCCCCAAAGAGCAGAACACTACTACAAATCCCACACACCCAAAGCCTTAAACACCACCCAAAACAATGTAGCAGCCCCACCAACACCAATACCACCATAGCAGGAGTGTGATAATGAAAAAAAAAATAAAGCTTTAATCAGCATGAGCACAATGTCCGTGGATCAACGGCAGTTCAAAGTCAACAAAGGCCATAGGGCAGTCAATTATTCCCAGCTGCATGGGGGACACAGTGGGATGTGTGTCCCCTACCTTGCCTGCACAGTCAAATGCCATCGTCTTCCATACTGGTGAGGGCATCAGGGGGGGGGGAAGCAACAGGCACCGCAGGGACATCAGGGCAAAGGGGCGGCGTTGTGGGTGCAGGGATGGAGGACTCAACCACAGGGGGTGTGTCATGGCCAAAGGCGGAGGCCAGGATGGCACTACACACCTTAGCAAGGTCCTCCAGGGAGTCCCCTGCACCCGAAGTGACCTCAGGCCCCAAGGAGGGGGGGGGTTCAGAGGGATGGGTTGCAGCGCCACCGGGGGAGGGTGGAGACAGGGGGGGAGACTCAACCACCCTGACCGAGGACTTCCTTGACCGCTTGCGTGGTGGCGTAACTGTGGGGCTCAGGGACAGAGCGGCCATGAAGGAGTCCTTGGGGGAGATGTGGCCAGGAGAGCTGAGGGGAGGGGATTTGGAGGGAGTGGATTGTGTGGAATGCGGACTCCCACTCTGGCTGCGTGTCACACGTTTGCCCCCCGACCCAGTGGGTGTGCCTATCTCACCCTGTGTGTGCGTGTCAGGAGGAGTGCGGTGGACCTTCCCTGCTGGTGTGGTGCCTGTGTCTGTTGTGGTGGGTGCATGCCGACGTCTGGGTGTACGTGGGACAGGCATGGAAGTGGGAAGTGTGGATGGGGCAGGGGTAGGTGGGGGGAGGTCGCGCTGCAGGAGACCCACTGCTGCAGTCAGTGTGGAGTCTAGGGACCTCAGCAAGTTGCGTTGGTCAGCCTGCAAAGAATGAATGCCCTCCAAGAATGCCTCGATGTTGGTGAGGGTTTTCCCGTGGGAATGGAGGACATTCAGGATCGCAGCCTGACCAACCTGCATTTGCCGCTGGATGTCCATGGACTCAGCATTGGCGGCAGCAGTGGAGACAGGGGCAGGGGGTGCGGTGCCTGGCAGGAAGGAGACATGCGGTGACCGGGCACGCTGGGAAGGGACACGAGCAAGTGGGAGGCGGTTGGTGGGAACTGAGGGGGCGGTGGCAGGTGTTGTTCCACTGTCAGCTGCTGGTGCAGCCTCCGCCAACCCTGAGACATCCTCCTCGGACCTGTCAGCTTCGTAGTCTGATGTGCCAGTCGACAGGTCCTCGGCCACACTATCCTCCGCCTCTGTCCCACTCGATGTGCCAGCCCCGATGTCACGGCTGCCACTGGTGCTCGGTCCCTCCGCCTGGTCCGTGTCCATGTCTCCCTCTGTGTCCCCCGACGATGCTGTGGGCAGGGTGGAGAGACAGAAATTAATCAGACACCTGTACACATCTGTCACATGAGTCCAATCTACATAGTCAACATTGCATAGCCTGAAGAGGCAGATCCCTAACATCTGCAAAACAAGGTACCGATGTAGGGCATGAAACACAGTTGGTTGAGCCACCATGCCATTGAAATACCATGGAGAGCATGAGACAATAGCTGATGACAGGAAACGGAGTCTGACATAGCACCCAGGCCCTGGGGACAATCCTGCACTGCCTCTGCACCACACAGCGTTTGTGAAAATACCTATGACCAGGGACAATATCCATGAACTTGAGACACATGCTGCATAGGTAATGCTGCAAACATGCCCAACATAACTCGGTCACTGCACCTTGCGTGTGTGTCCAGTAACATCACACACTGTCCAGACCCAGCAATTAGGAATCAGGATTTGACACATAGGCATTGCCCGCCCCAAGCAACCCCCACACGATGCTAATTGCTGAGACACAGGTGGCACCAACATCTCATAGTCTGGGTGATAAACACAGTGGCAGGCAAAAGGCAAGATTGGACGCAAAACAGCAAAGGTGCGCCTGTACAAATAATGAGGTACCAGTGCCCATCCTCAGATGAGTATAACAAGACACACAGGCACTGGCAACTGTGAGTATGAAGAGGGACAATCAGGTCAGGCTGCACAGTGGACACCTGTACATAATAGCACGTCTATATACATGGTGACAGGGGACAATGGCACAGAGCACAACCTACGCTGTAGACAGTGAGAGTGTCCACGTTGATGATGACACAAACAACACTGAGGATAAGGTGCCCCAGGGGACAGTATTGGGCACGCAACTACATGCTACTGAATGGCTGAATGGGAATGACTGCTACACACGTCACCATCCCTGCACTATGCGTAGCGCACACTCATGCACATCATGTCACAGGCCACTACATAGGACATGCGCGCTGTAAGGCATGACACATGAGAGACCAACTCCCATGTCTGGAGCCAGCATCAGTGCCAACTGACATGGAACCCACATGCAGTGAACTTGACAGTTCACAGGCAAGGTCCCACAACCTGTTACCCACCACCACCACCCATGATGCTACAGTCATTGTTCTCGTGGACAAAGCGCCAGCCTACATTACCTTGTGAAGGAGTGACTACACACAGACCAGGGAACACATTGCAAGGAGGGGAAGGGTGGCAGGGGCGCAGCGCTACACTTGGGCAAACTGGATGGGCACAGCACCTTTAAACCCTGCCAGTGAATTAATGCCACTGTGCCCTTACAAATGCCGGTGACACACAACAAACACACATGTACCTACCCCCTTCCGCCTGCTGCATCGCCTGTAAGCGCCTCTCCAGGTCTGGAAAGACCACCGGCAGCACACGCCTGTGGAGGTGGGTCAGACGGCGGCGGCCGCGGTTCTTGTGGCTCTCAGGTGAGTCCCCCAGCAGGAGCCGTGCAATCCTCCGCGTCCAGCACCGGATATCCTGCCAGCGTTTCCTCACCTGGGACAGGCTCCGCCTCCGACCATCCACACGCCTCACGGCACTGACGGCGGTCAGCCAGATCTGCTCCTTGGCAGAGGCGCCTACCTGTGAGGAAGTACAAGTGACACCACATCAATACACCAGCCACATGTCACAGAGAGACATATGTGAACATAATAGCTGGTTACTACATGGCATGTAATGCAGCCAACGCATTGCACCTCTGTCATAGGGACATCATCCTCTGGTGAGGGAAAAGGCAGTACGTGCCATAGTGGGTACTCAGGTGGAATGATGGCAATGTCACAATCAATGATCAAGGCTCACACTGTGCATCACACCCACCCCTCCTGTCTCAGGGCACTGCTGGGAGGACTCCACACCCACCCCTCCTGTCTCAGGGCACTGCTGTTAGTGATAGGTCCCCACCCCTCCTGTCTCAGGGCACTGCTGGGAGGACTCCACACCCACCCCTCCTGTCTCAGGGCACTGCTGGAAGGACTCCACACCCACCCCTCCTGTCTCAGGGCACTGCTGGAAGGACTCCACACCCACCCCTCCTGTCTCAGGGCACTGCTGTGAGTTATAGGCCCCCACCCCTCCTGTCTCAGGGCACTGCTGGGTGGACTCTGCACACACACCTCCTGTCTCAGGGCACTGCTGGGAGGACTCTGCACACACCCCTCCTGTCTCAGGGCACTGCTGGGAGACATCAGGCACCCCCCCCCTGGTACCCCCCCGACAGTACATGGCATGTGTGTCACACCGGGTCACAATGCCTGAAGACACAGTCACAACATAGGGACAGTCTGTGGCAGTGGCCTATGCACTCACCTGATACCCTGGTCGCCCATACAGCATGGGGTACTGTGGGAGGATCACATCCAGCAGAGCCATGTTCTCCTCCAGGGTGAATGGCTGTGTCCTCTCCACAGCCCTTGACATGGTTCCAGGGAATCAGTAGCAGCAGCTTGGTCGACAAATGCAAAGATGTGCAGGCAAGTAATCCCTCATGGGACCTGGCTGCCTTATATGTGGCCTTCTGCCCAGTCTCATGCACAGGAGTACAGAGTGATTGGTCACTCACATTTGCATCCTATGTTTCCACCAATCCCTTCAAACCTAGCAGTCTGTGGGTTCTCTATCGGTTTCATTCTCCTGCATGATGTCAGCCCCACAAACACATTGCAACAAAGTAGAAGAATTCCAACTGACTTCTGCTGTGCACCTTCCAGAACAAAATCGAAATTTGAACCTGGTCGCCATGACAACCAGCATGCATGTAGGCCTTAATACATGTCCCCTATGTAATTAGGAGAATCACACACAGGTACGGTGCGTTTCCGGGCCCTAGGGCACCCCAAATGCATGGCAACGGCCCGTACATGCATGCCTACGTTCAAAATCACTATGGGTCTGCACGCGTATGCGTACACGTAGTGGTACGGACCGTACACACGCATGTACGCTCACTATCACTATGGGTCTGCACGCGTATGCGTACTCGTTGTGGTACGGACCGTACAAATGCCTGTACGCTCGCCATAACGATGGGTACACATACGGCAGCACTCCCACAGTGATTGGGGAACATACACAGGCCCTCTTAGCAGCAGTACGCCGGTTTGTACACATCACTGTGGTGATAGTCGACACACAGGTAGGAATAGGGCGGACATACTTGTCCATGGATGGACATACTTGTCCAGGAATGGACATCAAGGCATCGTCTGTGCATTACTACATGTGTGGGGCACAGGTGTGACAGGCTGTGATGTGGAACATGCCTCCTGAGTGGAGGAGGCACCAGATGTATGATGAGATGTGTACAGGTGTACTGTGTGAGGGTGCAATGTGTGCCAGGCATGCCCTTGACTCCTTTGACATGTGTGCATGTCGTACTGCGCACTTGGGGTGAGCGTCACTGGCATGGCACGGACACCAACACACGGAAGTGTCCCATGATGGCCGGTACAGGGGTCATAAAACCTGACTTGTCACTACCCACAGTGCACAATGTGACTATGTCATTTATGTGTCCGGGATTTACATCAGGTTGATGTTGTAGCACCCTCAAAAGCTGCAGCCGTTGCAGCAACCAACATGTGTCTGTGTGTAGATTATCATTGCACACTGTTCCGCACACCATGCCACATGTGGTATCTGATGTGAGGTGCACATGTATGCATGGGACACGGAGTAGCGTGACAAGGCCATGTCAGCATCCTCACAAGGAATGTGTGGTGAGTCATGACATGTGCACCTTCATGGCAAGGTGTGTGGGCAGGCCTAGTGTAATGTCATGTGACCTGTGGCTCCGGTGTTCCGCTACCAGTCTCTACAATCGGCATCCTACTTCTGCTGATGTGTGGGTGTATGTCACTTCTGTCTTGCGTCGGGCTGTTCACTTGCACTGGGACACAGCTATTCCCATGGCGTGGCATGGGGAGGTTCTCAATCACCGTGTGTGGCTGGGTCTTGGAAGGAGTGTCACCTTGCATCCATACGTGTCCTGGGCATGTAGCACATGCCTGACTCCCTATGTGGCATGTGTGTATTGGCAGATTTACATGTGCTCAGTAGACATGCGTTGTTCTCGTAGTGCACTCACTCTTCCTTGTCACTTCCAAATTACTGCAGAGCGCCTCCTGTTGCCCGAAGAATTCCAGACTTGGCCACCATGCAGGAGAATGACAGGATCCGGCTCTACCGCTTCACCCAACCGTTGATTCTGGAGCTGACGGCGAGACTGGCACCACACCTGCAACCGCAGCACAGGTATCCTACGGCACTGACACCCCAGCTGAAGGTAATGGCTGCCCTACATTTCCTTGCCACGGGTACCTTCCAATATACCATAGCTCATGTTGGTGGCATGTCCCAGAGCATGTTCAGCGGTGTGCTGCATGATTTCTTGGAGGCCATGTTGATTCACCTGGATGACTTCATCAAGTTCCCAACCCCTGAACAGATGACTGAGGTCAAACGTGGTTTCTATGCCCTGGGAGGAATGCCCCATGTCATTGGGTCCATAGATGGGACACATGTAGGTTTGGTACCACCACACGCACGGGAGGTGGCGTACCGCAATCGGAAGCACTACCACTCCATCAATGCCCTTGTGGTGTGTCTGTCCAACATGGTGATTTCACATGTCTGTGCTCGTTTTCCAGGATCAGCACACGATGCCTACATCATGAGGCGTAGCGGGATGCCTGATATGATGATGCAGCTGCGCAACGAACGTGCATGTGTTGTTGGTGGGTACAGTCTGTCTGTCCTGTATTCTGTTTGGCCGAGCAGCACTACCGCTTCGCCTGTTCTAACGATATCCATGTGCTTTCCATTTAGGGGACGCTGGCTATCCCAACATGCCTTGGCTGCTGACACCTCTCCGCAACCCCATCACGCCGGCCCAGCTCCGCTACAACACCGCCCATGGCCAGACAAGGCGAGTGATAGAGAGGACGTTTGGCATGCTGAAGAGCCGATTCCGGTGCCTCCACAAGACCGGCGGCGCACTCCCATATGCCCCGGCGAAGGTCTGCAAGATCTTCATGGTCTGCTGCATGCTGCACAACATGGCAGTTGAAAGAGCTGTGCCCCTCATCCTGGATCAAGATGACGAGGACCATCCACCCGTGGAGGACGAAGGGCTTGGCAATGGGGCTAGTGATGTGGAGGATGTGGAGCCGCAAGAGGACATCCGGACTCGGCTCATACGCGACTTCTTTGCTTAGTGGTGAGTACCAGGGTCTGAGTGTGCACGCATTGGTCCCCGTGTGGCATGCGTTGTGATGTGTGTCTCCACCTGCATGTATGGCACGTGGGTCAGAGGTGTGTGTGGGTGTGTCACTGGAGTGATGGTGGCAGTGATGGTAGTATTTCCCCAGGCATAATTGTGACCTAGCATGTTGTCATACATACATGTGTCGAGTACATGCACATGCAAGTGGCTGTGCTTCTTGTGGCTGACTTCTTGTGTGTCTCTCTTCCCCAGGTACCTGCGCATGCCGTTTGCTGGTTGCATTGTTGTGGCACTGCTATTCCTCATGGACATGGCATCGTGGGCTGACTCAGCGTTACAGGCACGGACACGTTTGGAAGTCTCCATGGGGTAAGGGATGCATCTGGGGTGTATTGGGTGTGGCAGTTGTTCACGATGTGTGCACACTGCCCCGGTCGGGGTTTGGGTCCTCTGCAGACATGTGGCATCCCCATGGGACACGACATGCAGCTGGGTACACCTGAATAGATGGGCTGCCTGGTTGTCAGTCATCAGTGATGGGATGGTGGATTGTGATGAAGGCATCAATGTGTGTGACACTGCCCTCGGACACATACGGTTAACATTGTCTTGACATGGCGTGGGACTTCCACATCAGCGGATGTATGGTGTATGGCAGGCTCTCCGTGAGCAGCTGTGGGTATTTAGCTATTATCCGACACTTGTGTGCCAGTTCCATGGCTATCACGCATTTGTGCTGCAGAAGGGGGGTGCCAGTGTTGGAGCCACATGTTACTCCACATGATGTGTTCATGTGTACTTCAAGTTGCCTCTGCAATCCCAAACACATGACTATTAAAGGTGTCCCTATGCCTCCAAGGTGCCTCTTCTCAGTCAATGCTGGTGTGTTGGCACGGTGCATCCTGCATGTCTGGCATGGTATTCCCTGATTGTGGCTATGTGTCAATGTGTCGAGTGGCAAGATGCAAGCTGTGTGTGTGTGCTGAGACTGTGTAATGGGCATGATGTCCATGACTGTGTGGGTATTGTGACATGTGCCATCCCCATGCATCCAACGTTGTCCATGACCCCATTCTCTGCATCCACCGGACTCAAGCTTGCAGGACATGGTTCTGCCACCTGTCTACACGTACCTGGGTGCCCCCCAGGACACGGGCCAGGATCCCTGACCTCTGCGCATGACTGTTGCTGTACTCAATGTGTCTGTCAGCACGGTTGTTCGGCCACCCCCTCAGCTGGTTCTGACCATCACAGGTGTGTATGGTGCTCCATGTCTGTCTTGCCTAGAAAACTGTGACCCATGTGTCCTGTGCCAGACTCAGGCCCCAGGGTGTGGATGGTTGAAGTGAACAGATGACTCAGGCATGTTTAGACTGTACAAGACACATGTTAGGTAATAATGCTACCAGCAGGCATCTACTCTTAATAGTGTGATTTATTATTGGGGGGGGGGGCAAGTGAGGGCCTTTCCGGGATTAGGGAATCCAAAGTTCAGTAGGGGAGTTGGTGTCCTTGCCATTGGAAATCCTCAGAGTCCATGCCACAGTCTTTGTCAACATTGGTCAGCCAGTGACCAGCAGGGCCATGTGGCAGAGAATGTCTCTTGATGCTGTGATGCTGTTGCTCCAGTGGGCCAGGTGCCAGGCCAGGTGTCCTGGGAGATGGTGATGTAGCAGCCACCCTCACGGTCCTTTCCGTGGACGACCCGGCTTCCTGCGGGGAACCTCAGCAGCAGGCCGTGACGACGTCTGGGATGCTCCGTCGGATGTTTCCTCCTCCTCCTCATGATCCCTCCCTGTGGGTGGTGATGTTCTCCGCCTTCTGGCACAGGGAGGGTCGGCCATGGTGTCGGCCATCCGACGGAGTTCAGCGTGAATCCCCTGGGACGCCGTCACTTGCTCAGCCTGTCTGTCCTCCATCCTCCGTTGGTGTAGCTGTAGACAGGCTATTAGCTCCGCATGTTGCTGGGCCTGCTGGACCTTGATCCCCTCGAGGACGGACACAACCTGGGCCATGCCCGTGGTGTCCTGCCGGTATGAGTCCAGGATGTTACGGACATGGGAAAATACCGGATCCCCAGCCAACTGGTCAGGCTCGCGCCTCCGCCGCTCTCCACTCCCACCACCCCTGCCCACTTGCGCCTGGCCTGCACTTGTGGGCACATGGGGTCTCCGGGACCCCTGAGGGGTGGCATTGGCGTTGTCGCCTGCCTCCTCCTGGGTGCCTGGGACACCGTGTCCCTCCTGGCGAGCCTGGCTGCATTGTGGTGTTGGGGCAGGGATCCTGGGTGTCTCCTGGGATGTGGCAGGAGTGGGGGTGGTGGTTGGCACGGTTGTACCTGACGCAGGTGCTGCAGGTGGTTGGACACCAGAGGGGCCAGGTCGGTCGGGGTCGTCCGCAGAGTGGTGAGAGTGGTCGCTGCCGGTGGGATCGGTCTCCTGCAGATCCGGGTCCTGTGAGTGTTCCCCCCCAGTGTTGGGGGGTGCAGCACGACGTTGACCTGTGTGTGAGAGAGACAATGTTACTTTTGATCCATGCAACATCCATGTTGCATCCGTTACAAAGTTGGCACATTTCCTCTTGGAATTAGGATCTGTCTTGCATTCCACTCACAGTGCACTTGTGCATGTGTGTGTCCCTTGGGCACCAATTCGGCCCCTTTAACTATGTGTGGCACAGTCTTACTTGCTGCGTCAAGTGTGACTGCAGTCAGCAGTGGAGTGTGCATGTGTGCCGAGCTATGCGTTTGCGCCTTCCTTGTAGCACTGTACATGTGCACATGGAGTGGATCCACACACTCATATGATGCAGGTGGCTGTCCTTGTGCTCGTGTACAGGTTGTAACATGGCCCTGCGTTTTGCCATGATGAAGAGGGGGGGTTCTGGCACTGGGCACCCTTGTCTACATGCACGCAGTCCACCTGCTGACGAGCAGACATTCCCACACACCAAAGGACTGATTTGCTCTCCCTGTGTCTCCCTCCTTCTCTGTCCCCCTCTCCCTCCCTCTCTGTCCCCCTCTCCCTCCCTCTGTGTCCCCCTCTCCCTCCCTCTGTGTCCCCCTCTCCCTCCCTCTGTGTCCCCCTCTCCCTCCCTCTGTGTGTCAGCCTCCTCCCTCTGTCCATCTTCCTGTGTCTCCCTCCCTCTCAGTCCCCCTCTCCCTCCCTCTGTGTCCCCCTCTCCCTCCCTCCGTGTGTCACCCTCTGTCACCTTGGCCCAGCTTCCTGGGCACACACTGTTAGCAGATCTTTGAGTGGCCCTTGGCCTGTTGATGTGAGTTTGTTTCTGATCTCCAGGCACCCATTTTGTCTGCTGTGTGTCTGTGCGCTGCTGCTGTGGTGGTGTGTGCTGCCACTCTTTCACACTGTTGGCTGTTCATTAGCTGCTGGCATGTGCAAAACAGTGCCTTCACCCCCATGTGTTGATGCAAGGCATCCGCCATTTGCTGGCAAGTCATTCCTGTGTTGGGACACAGTGTTTGTCTGGCTGTGACCTAGGCCATATGGGCAGAGGGCATTGTTGTCTGCTTTGGAGTCGCACTATGTGATTCTTGGTGCCCACACTCCCGCCATCCGGGTTACCGTGTCATGTGTTGTTGTCTTCTGTGGCCTGTGACTTGACATTGTCCAGCTGGGTGCATGGGGCATGGTGGCAGCAGTGGCATGTGCCTGCTCATGGAGTGTGGTTGAGTAATGCGATGGCTTGTGGTGGTTGCGTGCCTGTTAGTAATTTTGTTTGTGGTTGCAGTTCCCCCCATGTGAGGTGCGTTGTTTGTGTACTCACCCGGGTCTCGGAGTCCTTCTACTCCTTCAACTGCCTCCACCGGCAGTATGGCCATCACCCTCTCCTCCCAGGGATGGTACTGTACGGGTCTGCGGGAGGGCCCTCCTCCGGTGGCGTTGGCCTGGTCGTGTTCCTCCTGTCTCTTGGCTCTGACCCTCCTCCGCAGATCGTACCACCTGTTCTGGCAATCCTGCTTGGTCCTCCTGGTGTCCGCAACAGCATTCACAGCATCGACGATGGTCTGCCACATGGCTGTTTTGGCTGCCTGGCTGGTGCTTCTGACCAATGTTCCAAAGATCTGTGGCTCGACTCTGAGGATTTGATCAACAAGGACCTCCAACTCTCGGTGACTGAACTTTGGATTCTTGGTAGTGGGCATGGTGAGGGGTGTGGGTGGGGATGGTGTGGGTGTGGGGGGTGTGTGGATGTTGGGGGGGGTGTGGATGGTTGTGTGTGTGTGTGAATGTGATGAGAGGGTGTTTGTGAGGGTGGTCGTGTGAAGGTGTGCAAGTGTAAGATGTGGTGTCGCTTGTAGTCTGGTTCTGTGGTGTCTGGCAGCAGTGGGTCTGTTGCAAAGGCTCATGGTTTGTGTGTGTGGGCCCTTTTTATTGGTCCATGGGTGGGTGTGGCAGTGTTTGAATTTTGGGTGGGTGTGTTATAAGGAGTGGTGGTGTATTGGGCCTCTGTTTGTTTTTGACAGTTGCAGGTCAGTGATTGTGTTATTTTAGTGGTTGTTGGCCATGTTTAGTGGCTGTGTGCCTTTCGAATGGTGTATTGTTGAGTTGTTTTGTTTTGTCCTTGTTGTGTACGTGCGTTTTGAGCGTGTGTACGGTGTGTACATGGGCCATTTGGTTGTACGGTGCTGTCCTTGTGTGTGGCTTTGTACGACTCGTACATGCGGTTGTGATGTTGGGGCATGGGGTGCGCTCCGTACTTAGGAGGTTGTGTTGGGGGTGCGCCAGGAACGTACTGGGGTGGGGGTACGACTGGAACGTACTGGGGTGTACATGGACGGTGGTACGACACGTACAGGGGTGGGGGGGTGTACATTGACGGTGGTACGACACGTACAGGGGTGGGGGGGTGTACATAGACGGTGGTACGACACGTACAGGGGTGGGGGGGTTTACATTGACGGTGGTACGACACGTACAGGGGTGGGGGGGTGTACATTGACGGTGGTACGACACGTACAGGGGTGGGGGGGTGTACATTGACGGTGGTACGACACGTACTGGGGTGGGGGTACGACTGGAACGTACTGGGGTGTACATGGACGGTGGTACGACACGTACAGGGGTGGGGGGGTGTACATTGACGGTGGTACGACACGTACTGGGGTGGGGGTACGACTGGAACGTACTGGGGTGTACATGGACGGTGGTACGACACGTACAGGGGTGGGGGGTGTACATTGACGGTGGTACGACACGTACAGGGGTGGGGGGGTGTACATAGACGGTGGTACGACACGTACAGGGGTGGGGGGGTTTACATTGACGGTGGTACGACACGTACAGGGGTGGGGGGGTGTACATTGACGGTGGTACGACACGTACAGGGGTGGGGGGGTGTACATTGACGGTGGTACGACACGTACTGGGGTGGGGGTGTGGCTCGAACGTACTGGGGTGTAGGTACACGGGGGGTACGACACGTACTGGGGTGGGGGTACGACTAGAACGTACTGGGGTGTACATAGACGGGTGGGGGTATACATATACGGGGGGTACGTGTCGGACGTACGGGGGCTGGGGGGAGTGTTGGGCGCGTATGCGGGCACATGTCTCCATGGTTGCTATTGGTGTTCGGTGCGGACGGTGTTTTTTCCATACGGTTGTAGGCTCGGACGCACGGGATGGATCGTGATTCCTCGGTCGGACTTGGATTTTTACGTTTGTAAGGTAAATCGTCCGAGGACGTGTCGGACACATTTTCCGACCCGAGGACGTGTGGGGAATGATTCCCGGTGCGGGTCGTATGGACTTTTTACCATGCGAATCGTGATTGCCAGTTCGTACGGCATTTGTACGATTCGTACGGTAAAAAGACCCGATACGAGTCGCACGGGGGAATTTTTTACCGGATCGTGATCGGCACCTGTGTGTTTTCAGATACTGAAAGTACCAAAAACAAATGTTTCACTCCTCCCTCTTTCTGTGTGTGAGACGGCAATGCTTTAATTATTTGTCACTATAGTATGGGAACTCACTCTACCCGAGTATCCTGACTTACCTATTCCACCACCTCCAGGGTATTAATGTTGCTACTTGCATTATTGTGAGTGTTGCTCTCTGCTGGTAAACTTGTTGTGTGTTGATTTAGATTCCGTATGAATTTCCCGATACAGGCCCTTATATAGGTACAATTCACATTGCCCTTATTTAGGCATAGAAATCCAGCCCTTATTTAGGCATTGCTCATGCTAACCAAATACAGGCATGGCTACTTACATCCGTTGATCTATGTCACAACGAGTTCTTGGAAAACCGGACTCTTAAGCCTTAAGGACTTCCCCTTGCTTGAATATTGATTTCTCCAAGAACTCATTTCTAATTCATGAACATCTATTCCTTAGGGGTTAATTCATGACGTTCTTATGCCCGACGTTTACGTCAATACTGGCATTCCTAAACACCTTCCAGGTATACATATACCTTCACTTGCTATGGCAAACCATGGTGCGGTTCGGCTACCTACTTGCAAGACGCGGCTCGCCACAGCAAGTCCCGAAAGAAGTCAAGTCCCCAACTGACGCACTGATTATACGCTGTCATCCTCCTCGCCGAGAATCCAGCTCCAGTGTTTCTGGCTGCCCTTGTGGGGTGTTAGAGATCGAGCCCCGGAAAGAGATATCAACCTCTCTCATTCTAAGGTATGGAGCTGATTAGAAGCTAGAGGAACTTTTGCCAACTCTTGGCATAACTAAACCAGACTTAGACAGCACCTACTTCTTTCCTCGTACTCCACTTAGGTTAGGTACACTGGAGTAGGATTATTTTAGAAGCACCAGATGAATATTTTAGCCTGTGTTATTTATGTATGTATTTTAATGAATATATGTCATAGCTACGAGACATGCTATTACAGTATTATTTCATCTTACTGCTAACGCTGTAGATTTTATACTTCGCATTCTGTCTTACAGTTGTAGCAATTCATATCTCTTGCATGAGAAATAAGACTGTTCAATAAACCCTTTTATTGAAACGCCTGTCTCACTGTTTCTATGCGACTCTGTAGAAACTAAACATGCACGATTGACTGAGTGAAACGGTTATCTATTGTTTCCACGACTCTGAAGATATTGTTCAGACTCTAAAGGGAAACAAAGTTGTCATGTTTATGCTGTTGTCGGAAACTAATCCCTTCTTGTTCATTCAAAAAAGTTTCTAGTGACCTCTGAGTTAGCTGGCACACACACAATTAAGTTTAATGTACTTGATAGAGACATACTGACCTCAATCCTATGTCAAAACAATAGTGTATATTATTCCAATGCGCAGAGCCTATCAGGGATATAGGAACTTCACTGCTGACAAGTCTCTCTGTTCACGATGGGATGATTTGTGTGGCTGGAGAAGTACGTTCACTCTTTTACTTGCTGTGTCCATTTGAATATATCTTACATTTATCAGCATACCCAGAGTTAATACCAGAGCTAACCAAAGTAGGAAGAAAAATATTCCCAAAACAATCCATAGTTCAATCCATGGTGAAACCCGATAAGTCTTTTTCAGGTGATGAAGAAGGTCTGTTGCTTGTTCTTTGAAAGTTCTTTTTGCTCGCGTCGTTTCAGGTTCGCTGGGATCCTCAGAAAACGTATCAAAGTGAATGAAATAGCCAGAGACAGTTCTGTCAATGGTTGGAACTTCTGCTCATCACATAAGTATACATTGGCTCCCTATCCATAAATGTTTAAGTCTCTCTGCCTAATGCATCAGCATTAACAAAGCTGGTCCCAGGTTGTTTGATGCGTCCCTAACAAAGGCTTAGCTCAGTCATACCAAGCCAGGTGGTGCGGACACACTTTTAACATTGTTGCATAGGTGTTGACTCTTTCTTACTCAAATGCTAGGCGCTGGAATTCAGTCGCTCGTCTGTTTGGAAAGTATCTAACTTTCCTCTCGTTCATAAAAGAACTGACAGCATGGCTCTTTCAACTAGGCTACTCTTTTCTGCTGCAGCCTCATCTCTTTAGTGTCAGGACGTCATTTCTTGCTATCAGTCACACTCTACAAATCGACTTAATTAATTAATTCATTAATCTATTCATTTATTCATTCAATGTTTTCTGGGTTTTTGTAATTTTATTCTCGAGCGAAGCATGCATGATTCTTGTAATTACGACAAAGACACATAGAAACTGATTTTATATGAACCTGGAATAGTAGCTATAACAAGGAAGGCTTTACACCCCAACACTTAAACTAAACCTTTGGCATAAAAATTGACATAGAGACATTGGAAACATTGACAAGAATGTCAAAGAAAAGCAATTTCACCAGTAACTGGCCTCCTTGGTGACATTAATGTTAAAAGGCTTGTATGTGTACCACACACTGATTTTAACTACAAAACAAATGAAGGTATGACTATGCAGCTATAGGAAACTAAAAAGGATTTTCCATACATATATTGCAATGATTTGTTTGGGGATTTTATGATAAAGTAATCATCTCTCTATGAAATAAAGTAATTGATTGTTTAAACTACTGATTTGTAAACAACTGCGGATATTTTGCAATGTTAATAAACAATAAAATACATATTGTCCTAATATAATAAGAGGGGTTGTGTGACATTTGAATGAAGTCAGGGTATTATAGGTCATATTGGGTTTGCCTTGAGTTGAGCAGATCTCTTAGGGAACACATTGTTTGATATGCCTTCATTTCACCAGATGCATTAACCTCTAAAAATCCGAGTGTAGAATGAAGTCGTGATTTTACACAGGACTGTGGCATCTATGAAATGGGTGATGGTTAGTGTATGATCAGTGAGAAGTTGAAGAAGGAGCATCTACTTTTTTGATGGGTAGGCATGTAGCCGTGCACAACCTTTAGGGCAATAACACTTTTGCAGGATATGATCATTTTAGAAAACATAAAAAAAAAAAATTGGAATTGACCGTCGCGTGCATTTCTAAGTAGCATAATACAATAGGACACTTGCTCTACCTTTTCTGGGTGTTGTGATAAACTGATATTTTTTAACATGATGGTAGGACATCTACAAAGCAGAATGGCAAATCTTCAAACCAAAGTGCTGATAAATTAAATTCCACTTACTTGCAGAGTTGTCATCACTCTATTTTTATCACAGTCCCTTAAAGTCCTAAGTTTGCCTGGAAGGATTTTTAAAAATAACAATTACATGTGCGTAACTGGCAAGAGAGAAAGTCAACATTTTATGAGTTACAAACAACTTCAAGACTGTATGATGTACATGATAAACATATCTGTGAAAATGAAACTCATTCTTCAATAAAGAACAGTACATTAATGTGTAAATATATAAATAAGTTGCTAGTTTATCTCATACATAATCATGTGATACAGCATGTGCCCCTCATTAGGGTGACGCAGGTTGCTTTGGATGGTATAAGTATGAAAGGTAAGGCACACTTAGTCAAAATAAGATGGGGTTTGAAGACCTTAGGGGCATATTAAAAAGCCCATTATCGCCGCTTTAGCGGCTGTTTTTGGCCGAAAAGCAGGGATAATGACATCGCAGTATCAGCAAGGACACGCTAGCGCGTGTTTCCTTGTCGTAGCACCGGTTTTGCTTACGCTTTGCATCGCATCTCTAATGAGATGCAAAGTAGGCGTTCCCGAGCAAAACTACAGGGAATAAGTGGCTAACCGCACATCGCGGTATTTACAAGGCCTGCCCTGACACCCATAGCAATGTCAAAATCCGCGCTAACCGCGGTTATCGCTGGAATCTAACATCTGCTGAAATTCATACTTAGCTATATGTGTAATGGGGGGGGGGGTGGCATCTCAGGCTACAACCACCATGATCTATTTACAAGTAATTCCCTTTCGCTGCAGGAATATCGCTGGATTTCCAGAAATATTCCCGCATTTCGCCGGCTATCACTAGATTTTTATCTCCTGGGTGATAAGCGTTGTTAATAACGCGCTACCCGGGCGATAAAATCCAGTGATAGCCGGCGATAATTAAAATCGCGCTACTCGCGCATAGCGATATTTAGCGCCCGTTGTTGGTAATATGCCCCTAAGTTCTTTCTGCTGGCGTCTTTGCTCCTAAACTCTATTTGATTTAGTGAAGTGTCATGGGTGGCAGGGTTTATTAAAGTAAAACACTTGTTACATACAAGACAAGCCTAATTGTATGTGGACATGCATTCATTTAACATTAGAGAATGTGGGGCAGATTTACAAGCCCCTTGCGACACTTTTGTGCTGCCGTTGCTTCACTTTTTGTGACGCAGCGGCGGTGGAAACAATGCGCCACGTTGTGGCCCATTTACAACGTGACACATCTAGGGAGATGTGTCATGTTGTAAAACCCTGCATCACATTATACCTGTGTCAGGTATAATATATGCAGGGTGGGCGTACCCACGCAAGAAAGCCTCGTAAAAGTGACACAGTGAAATCAACAAGATTTCACTGCGCCACTTCTAGGACGCCGCTGTGTCAAAACCTTACACCTGCTTGGAGCAGGCATAAGGTGTGACACAGTGTATTAGGTATAGGCCTCCCCATGCATTGATGGAGTTGCGTCGACACGACTCCAGCAATGCATTACTTTTGCGCCAACAGATGCGTCCGAATTTCTGATGCCTCTGTCACTCCTTACACCATGGTGCGCCGCATTGTAACTACGATGCATCCATGGTGGCGCAAGGTTTTTTTTGCCCAGCGCAAGAACACTGACATATCTCTGCTCTAACGCAGAGATGCGTCAGTTTCTTGTAAATCTGCCCCTGTATGTTTTAGACCTAAGAGCATAGAAAGCAAACTAGGAACAGGTATTCCCTTGCAATATGTTTGGCGCTGCCCCATGCCTTGCGAATATGGGGCAGCATCAAAAAGCAGTGGGCGATGGGGTGGAACGCCCACTGCAACACCCATTGCACGCCACTTTCATGCTAAGTGCTACCTGAATAGGGGCATTATTTACAAGGCCATGTTAAGTGGCTTAACGCCGCCTTGTAAATAAGGCAAACGACTTAACGCCGCCAGAACGTCGCAAAAAGTGATGTTCTGGTGGCGCATGCTCCTTATAAATATGCCCCTTCATGTTTTGTGACATCATTCAAGTGAACATGGCAGCACGAATAAGACGACCTTGCAGAGATCTGTCCTGGGATGAAGGAGGAGAAGGTGCATTAGGTTCCATGGCTTCCATGTGCTTCTGCTAACAGGAATTGCTTGCACATTATTGTGTCATATGCAACACCTCCTCACTCACACGACACCATTAGTGATAAAAGAATGAAGCTTCTGGGGCAGGTGTGGGGTAATACACACAGACCAGTTCCTGAGGGGACACACTGATGAACTGAACTCCTACTGCTGACCCGATGGCAACCTTAGGTGCGTGTGGACACTATACTTGACTGGGCATAATATCAGTTTAGTAACAAACAGTCATATAGTTAAATGACTGATATCATTTTAGACACTGTAGATAGTGTATAGACTGAGTGAGGGATGAATCGTGAAATATGGTTGTGTTCTATTTAATATATATCCCAGTTTACGTAATAACTGCGACTTGCTTGCGATTGTCACAATCCTTCCGATACATATGACTTGTAGATCATTGCTACATAATAACTTCCTATAGACTGTAGTGTACATATTATTGAATGTGTGTATGGACCCTGTGATATGACAATAGGGCTCATACCATCATCGTGTTATTTACAGTGCTCTTTTGCTGCATGCACTTCGTTCTACTACTAAAGCTGCCTGCCTACATTCGGTCTTGCCTATAAACCGTAAGGCCCGCTGCAAAACCTGTGACTGGAGTGTTTCACCTCCAGACTCAGGGAATCATTCCTTTACGCGCAAATGGAAGATGTGTCTCCTCAATTGCCGATCCCTGCCAAAACATCATATTGAACTAGCTATGTTGATAGAAGATCTTAAACCTGATGCCCTTTTTTTAACGGAGACTTGGCTTCAGCTAGATATCGATCCTACAATTGTATGGGCCATCCCCCAAGGCTATACCTGTAAACGTCTGGATCGTAAGACAGGTAGAGGGGGAGGACTGGCCATTATTTACAGGGACAATTTTAGATGTCGTGTCACCCCATCCTCTACGCCAGCCTGTGAGACTTTACACTTTACTCTTGAATTCTCCCCCTTAAACACTTTTTCTGGTATGTTAGTCTATCGACCACCTGGCGCCCTCAGCAATTTTATCACCAATATAACGGACACAGTTGCCGACTTAGTGTTGTCTTCAGCAAATTTTACTCTGCTAGGAGACCTGAACCTGCATTTGGATGTCCCACTTGACGCAGATGCCAATAGCCTTCGATCTAATCTGCAGGCTATGGACCTGCTACAGAAAGGCTTTCAACCGACGCATATCAGGGGCCATCTTCTAGATCACATTTACAGTAATCTAGAGAGCCTAACCGTGGAGACACCTATACCACTACCCTAGACCGATCACTTTTTGGTACCTTTTTCTTGGTCTACCGGCAGCTTTTCTATGTCACACTCCCACAATAAGCGCTGGGGAAGAAAATGGGCTTCACTTCCACTTGCTAAATGGAAACTAGCTCTCATTGATCAGCCAGCCCCGGAGGTGACTAACCCCGACACAGCCACTGTCAATTTTGACAATTGGATCTCCAGCACCCTCGATCTAGTCCTTCCAAAGGAATCTTTGCATCTAATAAATAGACCCAAAGTTGCTCCCTGGTACTCGCCTGCTCTCAGGTCTAGGAAACAACTCTGTCGCAAACTAGAGAGAGCCTGGAGACAAGAATATTCTCAATCTAAAAAAGTGGAGTACCGAGCTGCTATAAAGCTCTACAAAAGTGAAATTAAATCTGCCCAAGCTCAGTTTTATGAATCAAAAATTCGTTTAGCTGCCAATTCTCCAAAGGAAATTTTTAAAATTGCTAAATCCTTAATCACTCCCCCTCCCCCTGAGCGTCAGTCACTTGACGGCGCAAAAACCCGTTGCAATAACTTAGCAATTTTCTTCTCCCAGAAGATTTCAACTATCTATTCCTCTTTCTCCATAGCTGGTGGGAACTTGGAGCCTACCACCACAATGGACCCCGACACGATGACTTCTTGCCTGTTGGACAAATTCCCCCTTCTAGACTCCTCCTCATTGGATGGAATAATCCCTAAAGTCACCTCGGGTTCCCCTAATGACCCAGCACCTCCTCAGACTCTTATCAAAGTAATCGACGTCATCCGTCCTGCCATCCTGGATGTCCTCAATGCTTCCATTGCTTCGAATTCTGTCCCAGTCCAATGGAAGTGTGCGATGGTTAGGGCACTTCTGAAAAAACCCACATTAGATCAGAACAATTTGGCCAACTTTCGCCCTATCTCCCTACTTCCTTGGATGAGCAAACTTCTTGAGAGACACATTAATAACATCTTAGTGGACTATTTAGAATCTAATAGCCTACTATGTGTCTCTCAGACGGGTTTCCGCCCGCAGCATGGAACTGAAACTGCCCTTATAGCAGTAACAGAAGAGACTAGAGCGGTGCTGGACCAGGGAGGAAAAGCAGCCATCATACTACTCGACCTCAGTGCCGCGTTCGACACTGTCAACCATGCCATCCTATTACATCGTTTGAAAGGCATGGGTGTGTCGGGCGCGCCCCTGGAATGGCTGACTTCCTTCCTGGATGAGCGTTTTTTTCAGGTGTTCGAGGGTGAGACGATCTCGGCCAAGCAACCACTCAGTTGTGGTGTTCCGCAGGGTTCGTCCCTGAGCCCCACTCTTTTTAATGTTTATATGCAACCTCTAGCAAATATAGTTCAGCCCTTTGGTGTGCGTATCGTCACCTACGCAGACGACACCCAACTGGTGGTCTCTTTGGACCACTCGGAGGGGTCATCTAACACCCTGGGTCTGTGTCTAGAGGCTGTTGCTGAGTGGATGCATGAGTCTTGTCTTAAACTTAACGGGGAAAAGACGGAGATCATGTTATTAGGTAATTCCTTACCGAACACTTTGGCCTCTATTTGGCCTACATGCCTTGGCACTCCTCCCCTCCCTAAGCCCCAGATAAAGAGCCTTGGAATCTGGCTTGACAGGGCACTTGATTTCTCGGTCCAAGCCACCAAGACTGCCTCAACTTGTGCTGGGTTAATGAAAATGCTCCGCAAGGTTCTTCCTTTGCTCCCTTTCCAGGCGAGGAGAGTCATGGTTCAGGCCCTGATTCTCTCTCGCCTGGATTACGGGAACGCCTTATATTTGGGCGCCCCTGTAGCGGTGACCAAAAGGCTCCAAGTCACCCAAAACTGTGCCGCCCGGCTATTGTTTAATATTCCTCGTTGGCAATCAGCTAAGAAAGCCCTTAAGGAGCTTCATTGGCTCCCAATGACTGCCAGAGCTCAGTTTAAGGCGATGTGCATAGTGCACAAATCTTTTCATCGAACAGGCCCGGCCATCTTGTTCCCCTTTGTAGTGCCTTACGTCCCTTCCAGAGCCCTTCGTTCCGGCTCACTGCACTTAGTAACTCCAACAAAGGTTATCAAAGCCCGTTGGGGCGGTCGCTCCTTCTCCCACTCTGCCGCCAAACTATGGAATTCCCTTCCTGTGAGTATTAGACAGATCAACAATAGGATGGCATTCAGGAAAGTCCTAAAAACCCATTTGTTTGCGAAAGCGTGCTAATGTACCTTGGAGCTCGTCATAGTAATTGCTGAAGCGCGACGAGGCCTCCGGGTAGTTACGCGCTATATAAATATAATTTTTCATTTCATTTCATTTCATTTCATTTCATTTCATCATCTCTTGCAGAAAGAACATTCTTTGACAGTTGTGTCTGACTCCCAACGCTCCCTCCCTATGATGAGTAAAACTCACTAGAAGACAGGTCAGAGGCACCTGCCATATTTGCATTTCTCCAGAAAGGGCATTTTGCTTTTTGCGTTTAAGGGCGGTGGTCCCCTAAGTGTGACGCTAAGAATAATGGGGTGAGCATGACATTGTATCCAATATGGTGCTTGGCCGCTGAGAGCCCATCACCCAGAGACGCCCAGTGGTATTTCCTGATCCTCCTCAGAACAAGGGAGGCGTCTCCTACCCAACTGAGGTTTGTTGCGCACGTGACAGATGCAAGGATCAGCGCTCATCACTAGTAGGGATCCAGAAGGGGTAGAGCTGGACACAGAAAATGGACCAGAAAATGTGTGCCCCGCCCCTTGTGCCCATTAGACAACAAAGGGGGTTCCTGCTAACCCAGGGCAGACCTCATATATTCCACTGCAGAATTATATTTTTGCAGTTAAAGTGCCATGGACTACCATAGAACACATGACCTCTTTTCAAAGGAGATTAATACTGTTTCCTGGTGTCATTTTCATTATGCCAGCAGAAACTTGCTTAGCTCTGGCATTTTGCATTTTTGATGTGGCGGGCAATGCCCATGATTAAGCCATTATGCCATGCCATGTGAGCGAGATGTCCATTCAAGTAAAATTCCAATCACAATAACAACATGATCGACACTAATGTGTGGAACTTGTTCGACACAAGCACCACTAACAGTAACTTAAAACGTCAGTGAGTGAGGTTTCTGGACACACAGTATCAGCTTCTTCCTCTTGCCCTGAAGACTCTGCCCTGTTCTCTGCTCAGCCCTTGTTCAGTTTGGACTTGGATTCTGGGGGAAGCAGCCCTCGTCCTTGGTCTCCAAGCCCAGCTGCATCCTCCAGCCTTAGAAGTTTAACTTTTGTGCTGGAAAATCAAGTAAGTTCCTAGAAGTGCTTTCAAAAATGGTTGTCGAGTGAAGGATGGTAGGCACTTATAGTTCTGTCCCAAGGGTATTTTTGTTTTATTTTGTTTGTTTATGGATGGCGCAGGCTTTGGAGTTGGGGTTGCAAACAAGCCATGTGGGATTTATTATAACGTTAGGAGCAATGGTAATTTTGGAATGGATGAGGCCAGGGGTTAGACATATTCCCCCTCTTTTCTTGTTTTTGTCTAGATTTGTCAGATTTGTACCTCATCTTCAGACAGACAGTTGGGGTCAAGGGACACAAACACACTCCCCGGCCTTGAATCTACACTGTGTAGCACTGTTTGCATTACTAGAGGACAGCTTCTCAACAGTGCAGGCCATCAACACTGGGGGCTCATTTATGAGGTTTTGCTGTAGGGCAGCGCAGGCCTTCCCGCTGCGCTGCCGTACGGCAAAAGACAAGGGCAGGAATGCACTGTATCTATAAGATACGCGCATTCCTGTCCTTTCCCCCTGCTCCGGCGCACAATGGGCTGCCGTGCGCCAATGCAGGTATCTTTGTACCATGGTGCAAGGGTGCCTGCGTTGCGGGGATGATTCATTTTGTACAGGAAGAGAAACCTCTCCGTACAAAAATAATCACAAGAGGCTTTTCCTCTTTGTGTGGGTGCTGCAGAATGAAGCACACAGAGAAAAAGGAAAAACGAGGAGAAATAAATATATTTCTCCCCGTTGCACCTCCCTTACGCTTCTCCTGGGGAGACATACGTTTTTGGCACTGCCTTAGATTTACTATTCCTTGTAAAACAGTGGCAGCAAAAGGCCATGGATGCTGCTGGGAACGCCCCCAGCAGCACCCAATGCAGCCCCCTTTAATGCAGAACACTGCGTTAAAGGGACTGATATTTATCAGGCAGCAGTACGCCAAAAAAAGGGTCTTGGTGTTGCCTGATAAATATAACACGCAGACTTCTGCGCCACAGAGCGTCACAAAAAGGAAATGAGGCCCTCGCGGTGCTTCAATCACCCACCACTGGAAACATTGAGGTCAAGGAGAACAAAGTATCAGAGCTAGTAAAGTTTACTCACCAGAAGGTTACCCTGGAAACAGAAGGTAAACAATACTAGTGAGAAGCACTTCACTTAGAGTGGTAGAAATACACGCTACTACAAAGAACAATGGACAGCGATCATGAGTTACTCTGTAGTGAATGTTCTATAAAACATATAAAAAGCTGGGAATGTAACATTTACTCCCTCACACCATGTCTCTATTGTTCTGTGTAACCACGCACTCAAGCCACGTGACCTGAGTCCAGGTTAGGTTTGCACATACACCACAGCTGCATGCAGTTTCATTGCATACAGTTCTGCTACAGCCCAGTTAGGTACATGTGCCTCAATTAAACTATGAAATCACATAACAAAACCACATGTATTAAAATCCCACACATAAAACCAGGCAGCTCCAAGGTGCAGGAACATGAGCTGGAAGTCTCTTGTAGTCAAACACAGGTGGAACATGATTGAGAATCGCAGAAGGCCAGACAAATGACATGTTCATATATGGAAGCTGCACAGTACGCACATGATAAGATAAGATAAAAGAGAATACATTAATTGAATTTAATGAAAAAAGTGAAATGACACCACCTCGCGGCCAAGACTTGGAACACCCTCCCAACCCACCTACGGCAGACCCAGGACCTGCTCGCCTTCAGGAGGCTCCTCAAGACCTGGCTCTTCGAGCGGTAGCAGCGCCCCCCTCCCTCCCCCTTTTAGCGCCTTGAGACCCTCACAGGTGTGTAGCGCGCTCTGTAAATTCTGTGATTGATTGATTAACATGGAACGCCCTGGGAATGTGTTCTACGGGTAAAGCGCGTGTGTTCCCACGCATCGCACCACACACTCTGACACATTACCAGATTTACCAATACTGGCAGAACTGGTGATGTGTCCGAATGCTACATCTTCCCAGAGGAGGCGCAACGAGGAGAAATATGTTTATTTCTCCTCATTGTTTCCTCTTTTAAGTGTGCTGCTTTCTGGTACATACTTACAATGAGGAAAAGCCTCAGGTGATTGTTTTTGCGTAGGAAGGTGTCTCTTCCTTCAAAATAACTATCCTGCCTGCAACACAGGCACCCTTGCAGCAAGGTGCTAGGGTGTCTGTGTTGGTGCTAGGCGGGAGACATCGTTTACTACGAATGCGCTACAACGCATTCCATTACAACGCGGTCATTACAACGACCGCGTTGTTTCAACGCAAACCATTACATCGCAAGTCGTTTCAACGACTTGCTGTAGGGGACATGCTGGTGTTGGATTTACAATCCAACACTTTCCCTGCTGTTGCACAAACTGGAGTAGGAATAGTAAATAATACTATTCCTAAGTCCAGTGCGCCCTCTACAGCAAGTAGTTGTAATGACTTGCGATGTTATGGTTCGCGTTGAAACAACGCGGTCGTTGTAATGGAATACGTGAAAAGCGCATTCGTAGTAAAGAGACATATTCAAGCTACGCTGCACTGAGTGCGCCAGCACAGGCGGAGAGTAGGAATGAGCTGTAAATTAATAGATATGGTGCATTCCTTCCCTCTCTCTTTTATGCAGTGCAGTACAGCGCAGCAACAAGTCTTGCTGCGTTGCTGATAAAATTATACATCCAAGCCTGGGTACAATCTTAATCTGGTGCTTAGAAGACACAAAACATGAGTCCCAAAGACGATGAGGAAGTAATTGTGTACATTGAAAATATCCTCAAAGTTCTGATGCTGTGGCCATTTCCAAACCACAAAGAGGGTTGTTCTACACCTGATACCAAACCAGTTACTCACTGTAACAAATTGGGTTACTGGCTGAGGGGGTGAAGCAGAAACCCAATCCTTGTGAAGTCAGAAGCAAACCTCAAATTATCCTGCGCTTAAACCTCTGTTAGCTTGGTACAGAGTAGTCAGGCTTAACATAGAGGCAATATGTTAGACCTGGCATCCTTGGCATTGTTTTCCTCATGACCTCTTTGCCTTCTGACTGACTTTGTTTCTGCTGGCTTTAGAACTCAACTCCTTCACTGCTAACCAGTGCTAATGTGCTTGTGTACACCCCTTAAAACATGTTGAATTGGCTTATACCCAATTGGCATATTTAATTTACTTGCATATTTAATTTACTTGCAGTCACTAGTAAAGTGGCACTACATGTTCCGATGGCCTGTAAATTAAACGTAAGTAGTGGGCCTGTGGTATATGAGCAGTGGTTCTGCCACGTAAAAAAACTAAGTAGTAAGTCCTCACAAAGGTAGGACCTTCAATTAATGATTCAAAAAACCATAACACTGACCATATATACAGATAAAAGACTAAATTGAAAAGTGTTAATCAATACATTAAAGAAAATCATATATCCTACGAAATTGGTGATAAATGACAGGTCTGATACACAATGTATACAACTACAATAAACAATTTTTACGATATTCGTGACAATAAAAAGGGAAAAGTGACTCAAGTGTTATTCTACATGTATCAACAATACAAAATATACATAACAAATGTAACACATAAAACATAAATTGACTGCGAAGCGTTGAATTAACAATGAAGAAACCCCAAAAAGATCTATGACATATCATTTTCATTATTTAGTAGGTCTGTTTGGTCAACAACACTTATATTGTGAATGTCGACGTTTCGATCCCTTGATTAAGTGTGTATTTGGAAGATATTACTATGGGGTCTTCATCAAGACTATAAATCAAATGTGTACAGCCCTATAGAGAGAATTTTCTCTTGGAGGAATGGAGAAACGGGCAAGTCTCTGTATCAATCACTGATGATGACCACAATAACCTGGAACGATAGACCCAGGTGTCTGATCGATAGGAGCCATTGAAGGGCATTCCATAGGTGTTTGGTGGGGAAGTTGTTGTGAACAATCTTCTAGGCCTGGGCGGTAAATTCCGTTCCGCTTGCGGAATTAGCGGAATTTCGTGTTCTGCAAAGAACGCGGAATTGCCAAAAATTCCACGATCCGCGGCTTTTCGGAATTGTTTGCTTGTTCGCGGTTTCAAAATGCGCGTTCGGGAGATATTTCTCCCCGAGCACACAAACAGCGTTCGCCAACAGGAAAAAAGTATAGTAACAGGCGGAACAAGCAATTCCGCATGTTCGTGGAACTTTTGCGTCCTCGCAGAGATTTTTTACCGTTTCGCGGAGCTTTGCGTAGCGCGACTACGCAAATTCTGCCGACCCCTACAATCTTCCTCCTCACAGTCCGGATATTTAAAAAATGAGGTGGAAATATAAGAAGCCAGTGTGGCTTGCTTAAACTTAGACTTGATAAATTGGTCTGTTACGAAGAACAAAAAGCAACCCGTGGTTCCTTGGATCCTCCGGCGTCTCGCGCTGGCAAAGCACTGGCTGGCAAAGCACTGGCTGGCAAAGCACTGTCTGTGCCACCCATTAAAGTGGAACTTTAAACATGTCTCAGGCCTGCCATGGCAGTCTGTGTGTGTACAGTTTTAAACTTCCATTATGACCTTGCAAAGCAAACCTTTTGAGAGGCCGAAGACTTCCTTTTTAATACATATAAGTTACCCCTAGGGTAGGCCCTGGACAGTCGGGACACCAGGGTGCAATTTATTTAAGAAGTAGGACATGTACTTTTAAAGTTTACATGTCCTGGTAGTCATAAACTCTTACATTGGTTAAATGAGTCACGCAGCAGAAGAGATGCGTCAGTTCCACAGGATCCAGAGGCTGGCAGAGCACCTTAAGTTGTCTTCCAAGGGTTCAGCACTGAGGTGCCACCACTTGGTAGGGTATACTGACAAATAGCAGAGTTCAAGTGCAGGTGCAGGTGCAAGGTTGTTGGAAGCCTCTTGTGTCCCTGAGGCTTCAGACCAGGCCAGCCATCTAGCCAATGGAGTCACTCTGGGTTCAAGAGATGCAGGTCCAGTCCTTCTCACCCAGGCAAGAGGGTAGCAAGCAGCAGGTCATCACAGTAATGCAGCAGTTCCTTCAGAGCAGCAGCCCAGCAGAGTGGCAGTCCTTGTAGCAGCACAATAGTCCTTTGTTCTGGCAGAGTCTTCACAGGTCCAGAAGGTTACTGAAGTGGTAGTATTTGAGGTCCAGTATTTATACCCAGATGTGACTTTGTAGTGGGGAGAAGCTTCTAGAGGCATGCCTTTGAATTGCACAGGTGCCCTGCCTTCCTGGCTCCAGACTAACTACAGGGGGTATACAGCCCTTTGTGTGGAGACAGGACACAATCTATTCAAGTGTAAGTGGGGCTGGGTCCAGCTCCACCCTCCTATCCTGCTAGTGATGGCCCATCTAGTCATACCTAACCTCCCCATTGTGACTGGCTGTCTAGGACGAATACTTATAGTCCAACTGTCATCCACACCCAGTCATGTGACCCAGAGACAGTCTGCAGGCACCAAATGGCTGAGGCAAGAAAATGCCAACTTTCTAAAAGTGACAATTTCAGTATCGTCATTTAACATCTAACTTCACCATTAGTTGAGATTTAAAATTGCAATTCCAAGGACACCAAACATGAAGGGATCACCTATTTCCAATTGGAAATTATCACTTATAAAATGGAATAAATTAAATCCCATATTATCCAATGGTAGAGGTAGGCCTTGTCGTACTGAAAAATTAATTTAGGAGTTTTCAACTATCAGGACATATAAAAAGTATAAAAAGTACAGGTCCAACTTTTAAAATACACGGCGCCCTGCCCTCTGTGCTGTCATGGAATGGAGTGAGGCATCGGGTGATGTATCGTTCATTCCAGAGAGAGAAGCAATGGCTGAAGAGTTGGTGCTGTCTTGTTGATCCCGCTGTACTCGCAATAAAATATTGATCTCAACTTCATCAAGCGGACTGACACATCTTTGCACTGGCGACGAGTTGACTGCGCCTGATTGGGGACGGGCAACGCAGCGAAGCACCAATTCCCCTACGCATGCCAAGAAGATATTCTCTCTAACCTTGGTCTTGGACTTCTAACACGTCTTCCTGATGTATTGAGGGAGGATAGACGCTAATGTGAGTTGGAGCACATTTTGGCAAATTTTTTGGCAAGATTTTTGGATTTACTCTAATCTTACTGTTGGTCTCTGCGAGCTGATCCACGAGCCGCTGCACTGCATCATCGCTCACGAGTAGAACGCTCGTCCTGAAACGCACGTTTCGAATATACGTTCCTACGCGCCTCGTCATTTGTGCGGCCATCTTGTTTTCAGTTGCCACGGAGCGGGCGAAGAACGAACGAAATGTTTTTCTAGATTGAACTTTATGTAAAATGTCAACGCTGTCATTTTACATGTTACGGAGGTGAAGGTTTATAAAGAGGTGTTCACAGCTGAATATCTGCATTTGTTAAACAGCAATTCAACAAGACATACAAAAAACGAAGGAAACGTTTTTCTGGATAAAACTTTAGGCAAAATGTCAACACTGACATTTACATGTTGCAAGGGTAAAGGTTTATAGAGAGGTGTTCACAGCTGAATTTCTGCACTTCCTTAGACAATAATTCAATAAGACATACATCCATAAGCAGTATACTAGCTCTACTTGAGTTAGGTGTGTCTCGTTGAGTACAACAAAAAGGAAAAATGGCGTTAGCTTCATCTTCTAGCATGTCGCAACCACTGCATTTTCTGTCAGAAGAAGGAAGGTGATCCAATTCTACCCTGGAAAAGATGGAAAAACCTTTTTGACTCATACATTGTGGCCATTGGGGGAGAGAAGTTTTCGGCTGTTAGGAAACAAGCCATTCTCCTTCACAATGTGGGTGTGGAAGGCAGGAATACTTATGACAGCATGGATTTAATCCCTGTTGGTGATGGTGATGGTTCTCGGGGTGATGTGTACGAGATGTCTTTAGTCATGTTAGAGAAATATTTTGGTCCCCGCATCAATGTGGTTCTGGAGAGACATACGTTTTTCACCAGGATCCAAGGTCCAGTGGAACGTGTTGGTAGTTATGTTGCAGCTTTGAAGACTCTAGCTCGCATGTATGAGTTGGGTGACCTTTCGGATTCACTAGTGAGAGACCAGTTGGTGAGGTGCACCAACAGTGTTCGTGTTCAGGAGAAGCTTTTATCAAAAAATCCATCTCTGGTTGAAGCTGTAGCCATTGTGGAGGGTATGGATAACACTTCCAAATGGGTGAAAGAGATTAGAAAGAATAAAGAAGAAAAAGGACAGAAACTTAGTGAAGTGCATGCTATAGAAGAAGGTGAAAACTTTGAGATTTGCAATAGTCTGGCAAAGATTTCTCCTTCTAATAATAGCAAGACACCTGTTGAGAAAGACACACGTGTGCGTGCTCCTTCTAAGAGTATTCATAACAAAGGAGAACGTGACAGTCATCCCGCTGAGGGGAATAGCAATCCTGGTGACAAAACCACATCATCTTGTTCTAAACCTAAGTGTATGAGGTGTGGTAGTTTTTCGCATTTCTCCAATTATCCGCACTGTTTTACCAGGGAGGCGGTGTGCAACAAGTGTGGTATCAAGGGGCATTACGCTAGAGTTTGCAAGGCCCTTGACAAGGCCCGTAACCCACAGAAGAATGTTGAAGTTGTACGCACTATTCTTTTGAATGTTAAGGCTGGTGATGAGAAAATAGATGCTGATAAGATAGTAATGCCTGAATGTAAAATCATGGTTGATGGGTATGATTTCTCTGTCCTAGCTGACTCGGGTTCGCCTTTTACCATGATTGGTAACAAGCAGTGGGATGAGTGTGTGGGTCTTGACAATGTAACCTTGTTGACACCAGATATCAATCCTGTTAGTTATGGTGGTTCTAAGATCAACGTCCTTAGTTATGTTCAAGCCCTCATCAAATTCAAGGACAGGCACACAATGGGTAAAGTTTATGTGGCTGAAAGAGGGGACAATTTGCTTGGATGGAGACATCAACGTGACCTTGGTATTATGCTTAACCCCTGTGCTAAGGATCCCAAGGATCAGGTTATGTTGGTGGACTCTTTGGGGGCGAGTAATGAATGCTTTGATAAGTTTCCAGAGGTCTTTTCTGATGCCTTGGGCTGCCTTAAGGGGTTTGAGCATCGCATTGTCCTGAAAGAAAGAGCCATACCCTGTGTACACAAGGTGAGGAGGGTACCTAACAAGATGGTTCAACCACTCAAAACTGAGTTGCAGAGATTGCTTGATTTGGGGGTTATTGAAGAGATTGAGGCCTCGGAGTGGCTTGCACCCATTGTTCTTGCCCCTAAGGATGGGGGGGGGCAAGTGTCAGGATGTGTGTGGACTTGAGGGGACTGAATGAGTGGATTTGGGTGGATCGTCAACCCTTACCCAATATATCTGAGTCTCTCAGTATTCTCAAAGAAGCTAAGATTTTCAGTGTGTTGGACTTATCTTCGGCTTACCACCAAGTTATGTTGCACAAGCACTCAAGACATCTTACATCTTTCGTGACACCTTTGGGGGGCTTACCGCTTCTTGCGTATGCCTTTTGGGTTGGCGTCGGCGGCGGCATGTTTCCAAAGGGTCATGAAAATGGTGCTTGGGAAGATACCTAATGTTATGTTTTTCCAAGACGATATTTTAATATATGGGAAGGATGAAAAAGAACATTGCACAACTCTCTATACTGTGTTAGAGAAGTTGAAGGATGCTGGTCTCACGGTTAAAAAACAAAAGTGCCGTGTGGGGTTGAGTTATGTGACATATTTAGGACACAAGATCTCTGGAGAGGGCATACAACCCAAGTTGGAACTAGCTGAAAGTGTAGTGAAAGCTCACGTTGCTCAAGACACAGACCAGGTGAGGTCGTTTTTGGGACTCGCTGAGTTCTATTCTAAATTTATACAAGGTTTTGCGAGTGTGGCTGAACCCATCAGGACTTTACTTAAAAAGGGGACACAGTTTGCCTGGTCTGGTGAGTGTCAAAAAGCTTTTGATTGCATTAAGGCTGAAATAGGTAAAATGCCCACGTTAGGACATTTTGATGTTAATCGTAAGACTGTTCTGACGACGGATGCCAGTCTTAAAGGGTTGGGAGCTGTGCTCTCTCAGGTGGTGGATGGTGAGGACAGAGCTATTGCTTTTGCCTCTAGAGCTCTTAAGGATGTGGAGGCTAATTACTCATGTATTGAGAGAGAAGCTTTGAGTGTTTTCTGGGCAGTACAACATTTTAAGTTCTACCTCTGGGGTATTCTCTTTTTGGTCCAAACAGATCATCGTCCCTTGGTGCAAGTTTTCTTGTGCCACCACAATGAGAATATTACACCCAGGCTCAAGCGTTGGAGTGAGGGACTCCAGGAATTTAATTTTGTTGTTCGGTACATTCCAGGCTTGAATAATAAATCTGCAGATTGTCTTTCTCGATTACCGGTTGGTCAAACCTCAGACTGCAGTGAAGTTGAGGGTTTACTTTGGGTTGCTGAGTCTGCCTTTTCATCTGAGGAGTGGCTGGAGGGTGTAGGTAATGACAAGGATTTTGTTCTCCTTAAAGAGTGGGTAAATCATGGGTGGCCTGTTTATAAGGTTCTGGATTCTAACATGAGACCTTATTGGGCTGTGAGGGAGGAGTTGTCTTTTTGTTATGATAATCTCATGAGAGGTGATAGAGTAATTCCTCCCAGTGTTTTTAGGGACAGAATAATTAACCTTGCTCATGATGGTCATTTGGGTAGGAGTTTAACAAAAGCCCGGGAGAGGGAAAAGTACTGGTGGCCTAGCATGGATCGTATGATTGAGTGTGTGGTTAAGGATTGTTTGTCTTGTGCTTCTAATGATAAATCTCACACTCCTAACAATGCTCCTTTGTCCCCTGTTGAGGTTCTCGATAGAGTGTGGACGAAGTTGGGTTTGGATATAGTAGGCTCGTTGTATTGTTACCTTCTTTTGAAAGGTTTGTTCTTTTGCTTGTGGATTATACCTCCAAGTGGGTGATCACCAAGTGTGGGTCAGTGGGTAACACAAAAACGGTGATAGACTTTCTTAAGGATGTCTTTGTTTCGGAGGGAGTTCCGATGTTTTTAGTCACTGATAATGGGGTCCAGTTTGTCTCTCACGAAATGTGCAATTTTCTTAAGGATCTTAACATTGTTCATCAGAAGACAGCTTAATATTCGCCTCAGGCCAATGGATTAGCTGAAAGGATGAACAGGGTGGTTAAAGGTTGTGCTCAGCGAGCTCTGGAATTGAGGATACCCTTTGGTACTGTTTTGAGGGACACCTGGTGGGCTCATCGCACTATGCCGAATGCTGTTACACTAAAGTCTAATTTTGAAGATTTGAGAGGGAGGAAAGCTCTTTCTAAGTTGAATCCTAGTTGGCTGCCTCCAAGTGTTGGTAGTGGTATATCTGTAGCCATGAGACGAACCAGGGTTACTGATTATCAGGGAAGGTATAAGTCAAGTTATGATTCTAGGATGAATGTGAAATACAAGAAGTGGCGTGTTGGTGATCAAGTGCTTGTGAAGAATCCTAGACATACCTTTAAAGGTAGATCTGGTTTTCTGGGTCCTTTTACCATTGTGGCCATCAGGAAAAATGTGGTAAAGGTTTTTGTGTTTTTTTGAGTTTGAACTTATTGTTGACATGTGTTGTTGTCTGTTTTATTGGGAAGGGGATGTGTTGTGATCTATACTGTAGAATACTCTCTATGTTATGGAATGGAGTGATGCATCGGGTGATGTATCGTTCATTCCAGAGAGAGAAGCAACGGCTGAAGAGTTGGTGCTGTCTTGTTGATCCTGCTGTACCCGCAATAAAATATTGATCTCAACTTCATCAAGCGGACTGACACATTTTTACAGGTGACTTATTTGTATTAACCCCTTCCATGCTCATGACGAGCTCAGCTCGTCATGAGTTAACGGCCGCGGCCCTCCCACGCATGGTTAATTCCCCGCCTGTGTGGGAGAATTAATCAGTGGGCGGGTATGTGACGAACCCAGCTCGTCATGAGCACAGCTCCACTGTGAGTCATGACGAGCTGGGCTCGTCACGAGCACAGCGGCGCCGCAGACCCCCACCCCCGCACCGTGGAGGAATTACCCCCGCAGTGAAGGGGTTAAAAAGGAAGGTTTGGGCCTGGCAAGAAGTGTATTTTACCAGGTTGAAACAGCAATTTAAAACTACACACACAGGCTGCAACGGCAGGCCTGAGACAGATTTGCAAGGCTTGTTGGGCGGCACAGGAAGTGCTGCAGGCCCATCAGCACTTTTTTAATTTACAGGCCCTGGGTACATGTAGTACCATTTTACTATGGTCTTACATGTAAATTAAATGTGACAAATGAGTATTGGCTAATTTTACAATGTTTTGAGGCAAGAACACAGGCACTTTAGCACTGGTTAGCAGTGGTAAAGTGCACAGAGTCATAAAAGCCAACAAAACAGGTTCAGAAACCCAAACAGGAGGGTGAAGGCAAAAACATCTGGGGGATGACCAGGCAGAAAATGGCAAATCCAACACTCACCAGTCCAAGCCCAACAGTCAATCCCTGCCTGCAGCTGGTGCCATGTTACAGAATCACTTGACTTTATCTCTGTGTTCCATTTGTCTACTGAGAATACGAAGTTAATTCTGAGCTGCTTTTGCCAGTTATATGTGTTTGTTATCGACAGTATTCACCCAGGATCTGGAGGACCTTCTAAATAGCCATCAGGACCGCTTCAACACTGCTCCGATTTAGGAGAGTTGAAGATGCACCCTTTTTAAGGATCACTACATCACAGCAGCGGTGAAACACAAAATGATGTCACCCAGCAGAATGAGATGAGGGGCCCCCAATTCCTACGCATCTCACACATATCAGTGTGATCTTGGTCTAGGTCTATGGCCTGGTGTGCTGCCCTGGAAGCATTGAGGGCCCCCCACTGCAGACGGGGCTGCCGACGCCTGCGTTACGCCCCTGCATAAGAGTGCAGTAATGGGCCACCATCCAAACTAACTCTTTTATCACTTTATGTATGTCTTTGACCCTCCACAGCACTCCACTGCCTACTTGCTAGGTTTGTAGTATAGACATTCTACATATGCATATATAAAACGTGTGCTGCCTCTGGGCCCATGTATTACATTACTCATGACAAGTTAAATGATATCATTGATGACTTCACAAGTTAAGAAAATGTGCTTCTTTTTGCGTGGTCACCTCCATTTTGTACTATTATTGATGTTTTTTAACTTTGCACACTGGGGCACTGCTGGCCCCAGTGTTTGTGTTCAGACACTAAATGTGGTGGAATTGTAAAGCTTCCAATTTGCCTACTTAGCTTTCCAGTAAGGCCATAGTATATGGTTTTAGGAAAATACACCTATGGCATGCAAATGTTACGTATCATCTGTGGACTGCAGCTGATGGTCCTTCCAGTAGGCAGATAAGGTAAACTAGGCTTCAGGCCTTCCTGTGTAGCTTGACTCCTGCAGATGTAAAGCCTGCAGGCAACACTAAAAATAACCATTTTGGACGGTCACAAATCCCACTTTTAAATATTATGCTGGTCACTCCCTCAGTAAGCCTTGTAGTCTCCAAGGTAGGGTGCTGAGTATTTAAAACTGGTAGATACAATAATTTAGGGCCTGATTTAGAGTTTGGCCGAGAGGGCACTCTGTTGGAAAGACAACGGAGTACCTCTTCGCCAAGCTAAGTTCTGCCGGCCTCATTTAGAGTCGGACAGAACTCCAATATGTCAGTGACGGATACTGCTCCATCTCCGCAGCTGACATACACCTCTGACAGCAGACGGCCCACCCGATTTAGAGTGGCCACTCAAATGGCCAGTTTTCACTCAGTCACCACCAAGCAAAACCTGTAAATGACTCCCTCGCCATGGGAGAATTATCCCATGGTGAGTGGGTATTTTTTTTTTCAAAATAGAAAATGCCACTCTGGGAATTTGTTTTAGAAAATAAAAAAAAATATGGAATGCCCCTAATGGATTCATCATGTTGATTGATGGATCCCTTTGTCCAACTTGCAATGCATTGACAGAAACCGCCATGATGGTGGTTTCTGAAAATGCAAGACATATCTGCTGGGCCAGTGAGCATCTCTAAATTCAGTGAGTGGGCACCCTGTCGCAATCCATCAGGGCGATGGAGTAATTTACTGCTCTCAGAACTAATTTGGTGCAGCTGGGGAATAAAGTACTGCTTATTTTCCTAAACAGCCCCCTGGATGGCAAAAAAGCTCCCTTCAAGGGCAAAATGATTCAGCCATGGCCGATTTCCCTCATAATAGTGCACTGTGGGGTAGCTTTCAGTAAGGCAAGCAGAATGTGCTGCAAAATCGTAAAGGTTGCCCTTGCAAACTTTTTTTCTGTGTGGTTAGGAAGTGCCTAGGACTCACCTGCATCCAATGGATAGCAAAGCCTACAAAAGTGAAACCTCAACCATATCTCATCCAAACATTTTCTAGGCCTGTGGAAGAACAGAAGAATGGACCTGCTGTTTGAGAACTTTTTGGGCACCAGAAGGGCTGAACCTGATCTCACTTGTATTGTAGAAAAATGGAGGGAGCATCAAGAATGAGGTCACACTCTGTTAGATATAGTCTTTTCAGTACCTTTTATTCTTCTTTTGTATAACGGATGACAGGACAACAACCAACGCGTTTCGTTCCTTTTAAAGGAACTTCATCAGGGCTGAAATCAACACGAGCTAGCTCTCACTTGTACCCTGGAATAAGAAGTGGACTTCAGTGGTCAGCAGGCTGACCTCTTGTTTGGCCGCAGGGACACAACAACCTGCAAGAAGCCTTTTTCCTGAAGTGAAGGTAGAAATATTGGGCAGAATAAGGCGCAAAAAGGCAAGGACTTTGGTGTCACTGAAATTGGAATTTCTCCTGCTCTGGGCTTTCCCTACCTAAACTAATGGCTTCAATTGGACCTCATTCAATAGCTATTTGGCTTCGATAGGACTTTGTCTGGGCCACCTTGCTCTGTTGAAGGATTTTGACTTCCATTTCAGAGACTAAAGGCCTAATTTGGATCTTGGCACCCGGTCCTGCTGTTTAATGTCAGCTTTTCCATCCACCTACTGGGTGGTCTTCCCACTCAATATAGATGCTCGCGGGCCTATACACAATAGACTGCCTGAATCCCACTGACTCCACCTGGAATTTACTCCTGCATTGACAGCGCCATAGGCAAAAGTGGGTGTTGGAGGGAGCACAGCCAATAATTCCACCGGGCTAATCGCGATGTGCCTTACCATCAATGAAACTGTGCCAGGTAAACTTACAAATCTGAGTTGGCAGTTCCAAAGGAATATAAGGTAAAAACTTATCTTAGCTACTTTTTCCCACTTCCCTTTCCATCCTGAACCCGTCCTGAACACGATCATCCAAGTCCTTCATTTGCAGCTGCTACTTGACCATGAAGCAAATCTAACCCATTCTTGATGGAATCGAAGGTAAGCTAAATTTCACTTCTTTTCTACAGATTATCTGTTTAAATTTGGAATGCACGCATGCATTTTTATAAATCTCTAACAGGCATAGGACCCTGCCAGCACAACTGTGATATCTAAATACGCTCGGCGTAATCCCACCACCCTGATGGTGATGGAGTACTGTTAGTCAGCAGAGGAGTTTGCCACATCGACGACAAGGAACAGTTTACTCAACAGGAAACAGCTCATTCTAAATTGTGTCCGGCGTTGAATAAAGTGTGTGGCGCTTGCAAGAAAAAGGGCCATTTTAGCAGAGTGTGCAAAAATTTGGGTAAGAAGGTGAATCAAATTGCGGAAAATGTTACAGACAAGGAGGATCATTTGCAGGAAGTAGTATTGAGTGTATAAGATGAACAAGTATTCAGAAATAAGAAGGTGACAAACTTACCCAGTTGTTTCATAAATATTGAGGGTGTATATATTGAAACCATGGTGGATTCTTCTGAGTGGTATACCATCATAGGGAAAAACATGTTTGACAGGTTGTGGCCTTGCAGGCAGTTGCGTGAGCCAGATGCCAATAAAGGTAGTTATTCAGGTCTCAAGATTCCTATGCAAGGATTGATTAGGGCAGGAATTGAATTTGATCCCAGAAAGTGTCATGGGAAACTTTATGTGGCTGATAAAGGGGCCTTGATCCTAGGTTGGCCACATATAACCCCAGGTGTGTTCAGTGATCAATTGGGAATTATGCAATGGTTCAAATACAAAATTATTTTGTGTAATGACGTAGTGCCAATCAAACAAAAATTTAAAAATATTCAATTGAATTACAGGGAGAAATTAAAGGGCATGTTGCAGGATTTATGTGAGAAAGGAATTATCAAAACTGTGGAGAGTTCAGATTGGGTTTCACCAGTCTTAATTTCTCTTAAATCAAATGGGGATTTAGGACTTTGTGTGGACTTCAGGTGTTTACAAGACGCAATCTGGGTGGACACTTTTCCTCTTCCTAATTTGAAAGAATTAACATTGTCAATCAGTGATGCAAATGTTTTTCCATCAATAGCTCACACAAGTGCATACTACCAGATTGAGTTAGATGAGGAATCAAAGCATTGTACAGCTTTCATAACCCCTGAAGGCATATATCAATTTAGAAGGATGCCTTTTGAACTTGCAAGTGCATCAGAAGTTTTTCAAAGGGAGATTACCAGAATTTTATCAGGAATACAAGGTGCTAAAGTATTCAAGCATGACGTTTTAATTTTCGCTCAAGACAAATTTTCTCATGATGACGCTTTGCAACTGGTCATGTTGGTGCTCAAGTATAATGGACTGATGGTGAAAACTGAAAAATGTGTTTTTAGAAAACAGCAGGTGGACTATTTTGAGCTTCCTAAGGAAGGAATTCAGCCCAAGATTAGAGATGTTGAAGCTACAGTAAAAGCACCAGAGCCAGAGGAAAGCGACCCTTGACCTTGCCAGGTAGGTCGGTCCCTCCCCCCGCTGCAGCTCTACCTGCACTCTCTGAGTGTCTTTATGCCCTTTTGCTCCTCTGTGCCCAGCTGTCCATTTTGCCTTTTGTTTCCGCCGTTCTTGTGTGCCCTGCTGTCCATTTTGCCTTTTGTTTCCCCCGTTCTTGTGTGCCCCACTATCCATCTTGCCTTTTGTTTCCCCCGTTCTTGTGTGCCCCGCTGTCCATTTTTCCTTCTGTGCCCCCTGTTGTGCCTGCTCCCCCCCCTTCGCCGCTCCCTTTCCTGCCACTGCATCCCCTGCGGCCCCAACCCCCTGCACCCATTCGCTGCCCCCTGCCACCTGCCTCCCGCCTCCCGCCTCCCAGCTGCTCCTCCATCCCACCTCCCCTTAAAATGGCGGCCACTACGCCGCCGGCACGCAAAGGGCGTGCCTAAGGCAAGCCCGTCTGCGCCTGTCAATGCTTGAACCGCGCCCAGCGCCAGAACCCCTGGCCCCAGCACAAGCCATGAAGACCGACTCCGACACGACGCCAGCACCCTCATCGCTCTCAACCCAGGACGGACCCTCACCTGCTGCAGGGCCAGCCCGAAGTGCACCCACGGTCCCTTCGCCTGCCAGAACTGCAGAATCTCCTGCATCGAAGACACAGAGACACCCGCCACGACAGAACACAACCAGCTCCGATGCATCCTGATCAACACCCGCTCTGCACGCAAACATGCCATCGAGCTCTGGGCCATACTCGACACCGCTTCACCAGACGTCGCCTTCCTGGCCGAAACCTGGATGAATGAAGCCTCCTCTCCAGACATCGCCATAGCCATCCCCGACGGATACAAGATCGCCCGCAGAGACCGCACCAACGGAATCGGAGGAGAAATCACCATCGTCCACAAGAAGACCATCAGGGTCTCAACAAACTCCAACGACACTCTCAGCACCGCCGAACACATGCACTTCCGGATCCACACGGTCCCCAAGACCACCCTAAGAGGCACCCTCGTCTACAGACCACCCGGACCTCAATTCTGCGACGCCATTGCCGACTTCATCAGCATGCACGCAATGACCTCCACCGACTACATCCTCCTTGGAGACCTGAACTTCCATCTGGAGAACAACAACGACAGCAACTACTCCACCCTGATAGACAACCTCGCCAACCTCGGACTGGAACAGCTCGTCACGATGCCGACCCACATCGCCGAACACACGCTCGACGCCATCTTCTCCTCAAGCCCCCATGTCTCCTTCAGCCACGTCTCCGAACCCACCTGGACCAACCACCACTGCATCCACTTCACCTTCCAGAAACCCGTCACACATCACCGCACCCTACAGATCCCCCGTCGCTACTGGGGCAAAATCACTGAAGTACAACTACAGACAAACCTCGCACTCAACCCGCCGACCAACCCCTCCAACCCCAATGATGGTGCGCGCACCCTCAGACGATGGATGGACAACTGGGCCAACACCTTAGCCCCGCTGAAAAAACAAACCCTGAAAGACACCAGCAAGAGAGCCAACTGGTTCACCCCGGAACTCCAAGCGTCAAAGCGCACCTGCCGGGAGTTGGAGAACATATGCCGTGCAGCCCACAAAGACGCCATCCACAACCACCACCACCTCATCAGGACCGCCAAGAGGACCTCCTTCAAAGACCGCCTGGACAACAACGCACACAACAGCAAGGAGCTCTTCAACGTCGTGAAGGAACTCTCCAACCCCAGCTCCAACGCCAACGACATCCCGCCGTCGCAAGCCCTGCGCGACTCCCATGCCACCTTCTTCCACCGCAAGATCGCCGACATCCAGGATAGCTTCAACTCCCGTATGACCCTAACAGGCCCCAACATGCTGGAACCACCACACCCCACCGACCACGACCCCCTGACAACCTGGGCCAATGTGAGCATCGAAGACACAATCAAGACCATGGGCACAATCCACTCCGGCTCGCCGTCTGACCCTTTTCCACACCGCATCTTCAACAAAGCCGGCAGCTCCATCGCACCCCACCTGCGCAACATCATCAACCTCTCCTTCAAAACCGCGACCTTCCCTGAAAGCTGGAAACATGCAGAGATCAACGCCCTACTGAAGAAACCCAAGGCGGACCCGAGTGAACTCAAAAACTTCTGGCCCATCTCCCTGCTTCCGTTCCCAGCTAAGGTCATCGAGAAGATAGTCAACATCCAGCTCACCCGCTACATCGAAGACAACAGCATCCTGGACCCCTCCCAGTCAGGATTCCGCAGCAACCACAGCACCGAGACCGCCCTCATCGCCGCCACAGACAACATCAGGATCCTACTGGACAACGGCGAGACGGTGGCCATCATCCTTCTGGACCTCTCCGCCGCCTCCGACACCGTCTGCCACCGCAAACTACACACACGACTCCACGACGCAGGGATCCGAGACAAGGCCCTGGACTGGACCTCCTCCTTCCTCTCAGGCAGAACCCAGAGAGTCCGCCTTCCCCCGTTCCGATCCGAAGCCTCCGAGATCATCTGCAGCGTCCCACAGGGATCCTCCCTCAGCCCGACGCTGGTCAACGTCTACATGGCGCCTCTCACACGCATCGCCCGACATCACGACCTCAACATAATCTTCTACGCCGACGACACACAACTGATTCTCTCCCTCACCAAGGACCCCCTCACAGCCAAATCCAACCTCCACCAGGGAATGAAGGCCGTCGCCGACTGGATGGAGGATAGCCGCCTTAAGCTGAACACAGACAAGACGGAGATCCTCATCCTCGGGCCCGACCCTCGGGCCCGACCCAGCATGGGATGACTCCTGGTGGCCCGCGTCACTGGGGACATCCCCCGCACCCACCACCCACCGCACCCACCACCCACGCACGCAACCTGGGAGTCATCCTTGACTCGAAACTCAGCATGACCAAACAAGTCAACGCTGTCTCCTCCAACTGCTTCAACACCCTCTGTATGCTCCGCAAGATCTACAGATGGATCCCGACAGACGCAAGGAAAACAGTCACCCAGGTCCTAGTCAGCAGCAGACTCGACTACGGAAACGCCCTCTACGCTGGAGCCCTGACCAAGCTCATCAACAGACTGCAAAGAATCCAGAGAGCCTCTGCACGCCTGATCCTCGATGTCCCGCACCGCGACCACATCACCCCCCACCTGAGGAACCTGCACTGGCTCCCTGTCAACAAAAGAATCTCCTTCAAGCTCCTGATCCACGCACACAAGGCACTTCACAAGACCGGCCCAGCCTACCTCAACAGCCGACTCTCCTTCTACGTACCCAACAGGAAACTCCGCTCTGCAGACCTCTCCCTGGCTACCGTCCCACACATCCGTAGAACCACAGCCGGAGGCAACTCCTTCTCCCACCGTGCCGCCAAGACCTAGAACACACTCCCCCTCATCCTACGACAAACCGAAGACCTTCTAACCTTCAGGAGACAACTCAAGACCTGGCTGTTCGACCAGTAGCAACAGCACCCCCCCTCTCCCCACCCTCAGCGCCTTGAAACCCTTGCGTGTATGTAGTGTACTTTACAAATTATTTGATTGATTGATTGATTGATTGGTGTCATTTTTGGTGCTTACTGAATTTTATTCACGTTTTCTGGAGAACTATGCTTCTAAGGAGGAACCATTGTGGATTTTGTTGAAGAAGAATGCTAAATTTGCTGGTCACATGAACAATGAATGTGTTTTAATGAGAGCAAGAAAGGAATATCAGTGGCACTGTAATCCCGTGTCCTGTCTGAGCGGAATTTTGAAGACAGCCACCGTGAAATACCTGCAAGACAGCGAGAGTGTCGTCCAGCAATGCGGGAGCATGTGTCCGCCCCATCCATAAAAACGCTCGTGGAGTGAGGAGTGTCGAGGGAGGAAGACGCGGAGCATGAAGGAGAGACAAGCGAAGTGGAGGGGACGTCAGGGAACAGCCCAAGCAAAGATCCAGCGAAGGAATCGCCCAGCAGGAGCAACACTGGGAAACCAAGAAGGGAGCCAGAAAACACCATACCCAACACCAGAGAGACTGGGGAGGGACCACCCAAAGGCACTGTTGCCCAGTCCACCTGTCCCGAGGGCAAAGAAGACACTGTGACTCCCCCTGCCACAACACCGGAGGGCCATAGCCTCAGGCAAGTGCCCTCTTTGCATTACTTCTCCACTTTACTGCTACACCACAGAGCACAGGAGCAATATTACTTGGGTGCAAAGGTGATGGTAACCTAAAGCCTTATTTCATCATCATCCTTACGTTGTTACATATTTTCTTGTCTGAACACTGGAACCTGGACAAGAAAGCACACCCCGTGCTGTACACCAGGAAAGATAAGACCAGACAGAGGACAACCCCAAAGGTTGTCATGGTAACACAAATCAAAATGGTTAATTTACCAGTGGGTGGTCCAGCTGCAGTAAGGTTTGGGTGGTGGAGGCATCACATCAACCACCCAGACACATTTAAAGTTGGTTGCTGCTTTCAGCAAAGTGACTTTGGCCTCCACTGTAGAAACCACTAGAGGAAAACAGAAATTGACCGCAGGTCATCCATGATAAAGCAGCAGGGGGCACCAGGACCATCTATGGTGCTATCTTATGCTGAGGACGCCCCCATAAACATGCATCTGGAAGTGGACAAGGTACAAAATCACTGCTTTATCACTATAACTACATGGTCTTAAAAACACTAAAACAGGTCCTAAACCTGGAAATGGTAGGTACTGAAGCAAGTTGCCAAGCACACGCACTAAAGCATGTCAACTTGTGGTAGTACTCCACCTTCGCTCTGCCTCAAGCCATGGAAAATACAATTGTGATGATCCTCAACATGTTTGGAGTAGAAGACATGAAAGGAGGTCTCATGGTTGGAGGAATCCAATATAAGAGATATTCGAATTTACAATTTATGTATTTTCAGCCTACATGCAAGCAGGGCTGCCTTTTTGCAGGCGAATGGGGTAGAGCCCAGGATGAGGACTTCAGTCTTCTCTGAGTTGAGCTTATCACAGCTGTCCTTCATCCAGGTGGCGACAGCCTTCATCCCGTCGTCAAAGTTGTTCTTGGTGACTGTGGGTTAGTTGGTGAGGGAGAATATCAGCTGGGTATCATCGGCATAGAAGACGATGTTGAGTCCGTGGTTTCTGACGATGGCTGCGAGTGGGTCATGTAGATGTTGAAGTGAGTGGGGATAAGGGAGGAGTCTTGAGGCACTCCATATCTGATCTGTGAGTGTTCAGACTGGAACGGAGGTAGTCTGACTCTCTATGTTCGGCCAGTGAGAAAGGAGCAGAGCCATTCCAGGACTTTGTCTAGGATGTCGGCGTTCTGGAGTTTTGTTCATAGGGTGTGGTGAGAGACGGTGTCGAAGGCGGCCAAGAGGTACAGGAGGATGAGGGCTATGGTTTTGCCTCAGTCGAAGAGGGTGCGGATGTCCTCTGTAGCGGTGAGGATGGCGGTCTCAGTGCTGTGGTTGCTTAGGAAGCCAGATTGGAAGAGGGCCAGGATGTGGTTTTCTTCAACGAACTCGGAAAGTTGGGCTTTGATGGCCTTCTTGATGAGCTTGGCTGGAAAGGGGAGCAGGGAGAAGGATCTGAAGTTCTTGAGGTCCGTTGGGCCGGCAAAGAGTTTCTTCAGAAAGGGGTGACCGCTGCATGTTTCTAGTCTTCAGGAAGGTGGCGGAGTAGGTGGAGAAGTTGAATATAGTGGCCAGAATGCTTAACTGACATAAATATTGTTGCTTAAATATGTACATATGGAAATGTCATCTCTTTCAGTGTAGATTTTACATTATTTACTCCAAAGCAGCAATATTTTTGTAAATGACATTTAGTACTCAATATTTATGTCATATGATATTCGGGTACAGTACCAATTCTCTGGCTCGATGACGTCATCTCCTTGTCAGGTGACTGTGTCTCTATGTCCAAGAATCTGTGTTAGTTTATTCTGTTTGCCATTCATACCTGTCTCTATGGCATGTCTTCCCTGCTTGTTTGGCCCTGTCTTAGTGTAAATGTCTCTGCGTTTCCTTGTCCAATGGTCAATGTTCCTGTCTGTGTGACCCTAATCACAGTGTCATTGCCAGTTCTTCCCAGTAACTATGCCACCTTGTTCCAGTGGCATATGGCATATACCAATGGTTGTTCATCTCATTCTAGGGTTGTTGTTCTTCCATGTCTCAATGTCTGGGTCTCTTGGTGTCAATTTAGTTGCCCAAATAACCATTCATTCCTACCCAGTGTTTGTCAGTGGCCCTCGTTATCAATTAGGCATAGTGGTAATTTCGGCATGGCAGGGTAAACAGTGCATGAGTTTACTGACTCATCTGATCAAGAGTTAAAAAACGTATTAGATAATTGTCGCATGTGCTAAATATTGCATGTCTGTGGTCCACATGTGCTATTTATCCTATGTACTATTTACCCCATGTGATATTTACCATAAGTGGAAAATAACGCATGTGTTAAATAACGCCCAGTTACTTGTACCAGAGGCTACTAAAAACAAGCATTTGCAATGCAAAAGGTCTCGCATTTGCGAGAGTTTAAGCTATTGGCATTGTAAATGACAATGCCTTTTGATTTATGTTTTAAAAAACAACATGTATAAATAAAAGGCATTGTCATTTACAATGCTAATAGCTCAAACTCTCACAACTGCGAGACCTATTGCATTGCAAATGCTTGTTCAGATATTGCGTCAATCTATTTGTGTCTGGGAAATTTAGTTTAGTTCGTTTCTTTCCGGCATTTGTTATGTGTAGTTGCATGCTTTTTCTGTGCTCAGATGGGGGTCTTGGCGTGGAACTTAATAAAAGGGGCTTCGTGGGAGCAGGTTTTGAAACCATCCTAACATATGTGAGTGTGATCACTTGGAATTACAGTCTTAAGTGTACACACTGTGTGTTAAACCCTTTGTGTGCTTTCCTAAGGGTTGGGGGCAGAGCTGGCCCTTGCTCAGTGCCTTGGGTGGATTTAAATTTGGCACACCTTGCACTCGTCCTCTTTAATTGTCTTTGTATTGAAAATGTTGGAGTAGGAGGGAGGGGGGAGATGAAGGAGCGCCAAGAAAAGAAAGTGTGTTTAAAAAAGCACTTTGGTGACCTCATGTCACTTTGTGTGCATGCTTCTTTCTGGGTGGGTGCAGCTATTTCCACAAGCTTAGAAGAACATTCCTCCCACCATACTTGAGGGCAAATACGTAGCTGGTCACAGAAACCTGCTGCAATCCTTTTTCCTGCTCGTGAGGCCATAGTAGCCACCCTGTCTCCCTGCCACTGTAAGTCCTAGGGCGTGTCGTGATGGGTGCAGGTGACGTCATTTAAAAGGCATTTTTCAAGGTATGTGCGCAGCCGATGCGATCTCAAAAATAACTTCAGAGTGGCGAGGTGGGTTGGGGGGAGGGGTTTGAGGCACGCCAGAGTGGTCAGGCTATGGCTGAGAATGTTGCTGTAGATGCCACTGCTTGCATGAGGTTGTGGAAGGGATTGAATTATACCTCCTTGTGTGTGTCTGGGGGGAGGGCTTCACTTCACTCTAGGGCACACGTGCCAGGAGGACAGGGTCCTGTCCTCCCTGAGGTCAAAATGTACTGGTCTATGTTCTGAAGATGACCAAAAATAAAAACGTCATAAATATGTTTCAGCCCTCTATGCGTCATAGGGTTTGCAGGGAAGAAGGCCTTCTCCAGGTAATTGTTCGTGTGATATTTTAGTGTGGCTGGAGGCAGCCGGATGCCCCGTGTGCAGGGTCGCGGAGTTACTTGTCCTCTTATGGGTTTGTTAGAATTCCTTAAACCTCAGGGTGGTGGAAGAGGCAGAGTGCTGTCCAGCCCAGAGGGAAAGGAATGCCCGCTGAGTTTTCAGAATGCTCCTCCGATAATAAAGGGTCTTTATGATATTCTGTCTAGTAGAATCTGAACAGTGATGGATTTTTGGGGGGTTCGAGAAAAACACAAGTCTACTTAGCATTCGGAAGAGAGGCTTAACCCAACCTCCACAGACTTTCGGTATTGCTGAGAACAGTCTCATGAATCTATAGAGTTTTGACTATTTTTCAGTAATGCTTTTTTGTACAACTTCGGTTTGTGGGAGAAATGCTCTGCCTACATACATTTAGGGTAGGTTCCACCACCTGTCACAACTGGACCTGCGAATCTGCCCATTCAACTCTCTGGTAATAAAGACTAGAATGTACCACAAGCATTGGCATAGCCTTTGGGACCTTACATGTGTTTAGCCATGCAACAGTTGCATAACTAAATACTTATAAGGTCCCAAAAGCGAGACCTATTGGATATGCCAAGCGGCCGTGCGGCCGCGAAAGTGATCGCGATCAAACATCAAAGTGAAAGTAATCGCGGCAAGTGCGGCGCCCGCGCCCGCGCACATGCTCTGTAGCCCTAGGCTGGCCTGGTAGCACTTTTTGGAGCCCTCTCAATAAGTCTCGCCAGAGCAGCGCATGCGCTGGGTCAGGCGAGACCTAATCAATGAGAAAACACACCTTACAATAACTGCACTAAAAAGTAGGTATTAAAAATCATTAAATTGTAGGGAATTAAAGAAAAGATGGAAATCAATATAAACAAGCATTGGCATAGCCAATAGGTCTCGCCTTTGGGACCTTATAAGTATTTAAATATGCAGCACAATATCCTTAGTGCAACAACAACTGTTGAAAGCTAAACACTTATAAGGTCCCAAAGGCGAGACCTTTTGGCTATGCCAATGCTTGTTCTGATGTTGGATGCACTGGGCATAAAGCCTGTCATCCGCACATGCCTTTGCGGCATAATGAAGGTAAATAAAGCCATCTGACTGACGCTCTTTATTTCTGTCAGCCTGCTTTGTTGTACCACTGTGCATATTTTGTGATCACAAATCCTGCCCGTGCCTGTCAGCGGGTGGCTGGGACATATGGAGTGCACGTAATGCCTTAATGAAATATTTCCCAAACCTACCTTCAGGTCTTGTTTGCGCTATATAAAATTAGTAAGAGCAATTTCCATGTGCATTAAGTTGGTGTAACAGGTAATTTCCTGCCAAAACATTTATTTGTGGTATTCATTCAAAAAATTTAGTCTGCATTTTTTGGGAACATTATGACACCCGTACAAACAAATCCCCGGAATATCTGTGTGATCGCTGGCAGTTGCGCTAAGTTAGGCCACACACACAGGGAAGGAAAACAAATGATCACAAATCATGCCCATGCCAGTCAGCGGGAGGCTGGGACACGTGGCTGCAGGCGAGGGAAAGCCACCGACAGTTGATCCTGTGAACTGTTTCGGTCTTTCATCCTCTTAAATATGTAAATGTAGGTAGCGCCAGTTTGTATTAAAGGAATGGCTCTGCAGGATATCGCGACCTGTGTTTAAGATAAGGTGTGCTGTTTGAGGGGTTGGAGGGGGGTGTTAGCAGTAAGAGTAATGCAAAATCGCTAAAGGAAGAGGCAGCTGAACATTTTTGTTTTATTTCACCGCCATTAAAGTTAACCAAGCGCGCACGCAAAGAACTGTGAAAGATGAAGACAATTTGGGTGTCATTAAAGAAAACAAACACGCGCGCAATTTTTTTTTTAAAGCAGTTCGAGTTTGTTTCACCACCATCTAAAGCGCATTGTTATCGTAAAGTGCTTTGTGAACGTTGTTGTCTGCCTACAAGTAATAAGCAAAGAACTGTGAAAGCTGAACACAGTTCTGGCATATTTCACCAGCATTAAATAAAACCAAGTGCGCACGCAAACAACTATGAAAGATGAAGATAATTTGGGCGCCATTAAAGAAAACAAACATGCGCATAAAACTATGTTAAAGCAGTAGGCAGTTCGGGTTTGTTTCACCACCGCGCAAAAAAATGTTAAAGCAGTAAGCAATTCGGGACGCAAAAAAATGTTAAAACGAAAGTAATAGCGATCGCGATCAAAGCGAAAGTGATCGCGATCGCTTGGACGGGAGCGCTGTGTGGCAAGCATGTGAGTGGTGCGCACGCAGCAGTGATTGGCGGCTGTGCGCGTTCACGCTCACGTGCACTGAAGCTTTAGGCCACAGGCAGCACTTTTAAAATCCCAACTACAAAATGTCTCTCCGAGTCAGCGCATGCGCTGGCCTCAGCGAGACCTAAAAACTAAGAGCAACACAGTAATACAAAAAGTATGTGCACTGTTTGAGCTGGAAAAATAGAAGCAAAATCACAGGCACACCTGCACACAGGGCCATAGCTCAGTGGCATCACAAAGGCCCCAGTAGATATCCTTCACATTGTGACAGGGTAAAGTTTCTGCCAAACTTTAAATCAGGCACATAGTCACTTAAACTATGATTGCTAGACACAGTCACTGGAGCAGAGAAACATGGAGAAGGGACAGGGAGACAGCATTAGTTACACGTAACCACAAGCATTAGGACAGGAAGGTAAATATACCACAATAGAGAGGCAAATAATGTAAGAACAAGTGAGCTGGGCTATGGGATAGGGAGATACCACCTGTAGATAGAAACACAGAAATGGACAAAGAGACACTGACAGGATAGCAATGCACAGAAATCCAGAGAGAGGGACACTCTTGAATCCAGAAGGACATAACAGTAGTGCATGGAGACAGAGACGGGGAGACTCAAACACTAGTGCACGAATAGCAAACACTGTGATACTAACACATACACAAGGGGGGAGGGAGGCACAGCCACTCAGAGGGGAAGGCACAGATCCTCAAACAGACAGAAGTGGTCCCTGAGACAGAACAGCAAGACCTCAGGGACAATGACACGCAGTCTCATGTAGCAGCTAAAGGGCAGCTGTTGAATCGGCGGAGGTCCTGCCTCCTTTCCTCCCCAGAAAGAGGCTGCCCACTCAATCAACAATCCTGCCGTGCAGCTGCAATATCTTTGCTGAAAGTACATCCACGTGTGCGGCTGTTGTACTTTTAGCAGAACTCAGGGCTGGCTCATAATCAGGGTGAAATATGGGAAATGTTGCAACCTAATATGGATGGTGGAATAGGAGACAAGAGCACTAAGTCTGAGAGTCCTGGCATAGACAGGCCTGAGACTAGGCCTGTGTGGATTTCACGGAGTTCTGCTATGCAGATCTCTGTGAAGTGACCAAAAAAGTTAATCTCCACTGCGCTAAGCGTAGTTCCACAGCAGCGGGGTGCGTTAGGTCTCGCTGTCTGCACTGATTTTTAGGGCTGGGTGTTTGCCCTGTGCTGGAACGGCACCATGTGCAGCGCCAGAGGGCTCTGCTTCTTTCAACCGCTCGAGTAGATTTTCTACTTGAGCGGCAGCTTCCTCAATGTGAACGGATGGTTTCTCAACGTGAGCAGTTGCTACGATCCACGCCCACCCGTGTTGAGAAATCTTACTGGATGGTGGTCTGGCGTTGGATTTTCTTCCTCACTCGCCAACTTAAAGTTGGCGAGCGAGGAAAAAACTCTGCTCCACATTCCGAACTCTTCATGCACCACGTAGTGCGGAGCGTGGAAAACTCTGCAAATTCCACGAATGGAACGGAGTTCACTGCTCAAGCCTACCAGAAATGTGGTGAGCAAAATTCACATAATATACTTTTGCATAATTACAATTTTGAAAAAATAATGTAACATTCCATATAATTATGTGAAATGGAAATGAGCAATTAAGCGCTAAATTGTAGTTCAAAATGGGTACTGGTGTTCATTTTGGACTCGAGAATGCTTTTCGTGCTATAAAAATAGTGCAAAAACCACAAGTGCTGCAACAGCCACTCCCTTTCTGGTTATCTGTGTTGTTTCTGTGCTTCAACTGCAAACCTTTGCTACTAATGCAGCAGAATTGCGATTCTCCTATTAACACGACTAGAGAATCTGGATTTCATTAAAGACACGGAGGCTATCATTATGCATTAATCTTTTAATGCAGATCACAAGCAGCCGCACTACATCACAAAGAATGCAGTGAGCACAAGCTATAAATGGCATGAGGGGCAAACAGACTGCCTCTTTTAAATGAAACGAAGCAACAAAAGTTCAAAGGAGAGATCCAACTTGATCTTGAAACTGAAGGAGGAGAGAGTTCCGAAGCGGGATAAAGATGGGAGCAGGACATCAGGTGGAGTTGTCTGAAAAGAAAGAGGAGAATGTAAGAAGGTCATGAGCTACCGCAAAAGGCAAAATATAGGCATATGCATACGGTAATAAACAGTGCAAAGAGTACTCCGTCCATGGGAGGGACGGGTGAGATAATGATAGCCTCCGTGTCTTTAATGAAATCCAGATTCTCTAGTCATGTTAATAGGAGAATCACAATTTCATTACAAGACCGGAGGCTACATTATGCATGTTGGTAGCCCAGAAGGACAACATCAGACATATATATCAATAGGTTTACAGTAGTGGTGAGCGAAGGTTGAAGCATTGGAACAATCGGCCGCTTTAAGGATACCATTCAACTTACCGCCAGACAAAAAGGATTTGCTTGCCATAGCACCTCTGAGAGAATGGGCTTGGAATTTAGAAAGGTCAATACCAGCTAGATTCATAACTGACTTGACCCATCTACCAATGGAGGAGGAAGCAACTGCTTTGAAAGGTTTAACAAATGAGATAAGGAGTTGTTTAGCATCTAAAGGGCGAAGGTCTTTCATTATCAAGTCATATTCTTTCATACAGTCTACGACACACAGCCTTATGCAAAGATTAAAACGAGGATAGAAAATAGAGTCTGACATGGTTTTAGTCCTTCTAAATATATCAAATTTAACCTCAAACATATCATAACATCTATAAGAAATATCTCGGCATTTGACATCGGAAACTCTACGACAAGAGATTAGACATAAAAGAATAGCAAGTTTAAGCGAGAGGCATTTTCTGTTAAGATAAGCATTATCGGGCCAAAAGAGAAAAGGTCTAAGATAGCTTTAACATCCCACATGGTCTGGTATTTAGGTCTAGGAGGTCTTTTCAGTCTAATGCTTTTCATAACTCTACAAATAATAACGTTCTTATCTACCGTCTTGTCGTTGACAAGGGAATGTCCAGCGGAGATTGCTGATCCGTAGCAATTAATAGATCTATAAGACAACCTTCTGTCAAATTGTTCGACAAGAAAATTAACTATATTGGCGATAGGAGCTTCCACGGGATCCAGGTTCCTCTCCATGCACCAACAAAACAATTTTTTCCAAATGTTATTGTATCTATAGTGCGTTTCGGTGTGCCCATGATTCTCCAAGGAGAGTGAGAGCTGATGACGAAAGGCCAGACAATTCGTTGGATTGCCTGACACTTTCCAAGCAAGAAGGTTCAAATTCCCTGAAATAATTAGGTGATGATCTTCTCCGTCTGTGTTTGAAACCAGACCCTTGCTCGCTGGAATGAGGAAGGGGATGTCGCAGGACAGTTCCAGAGTAGTCGGGATCCATGCCTGAGACGGCCAAAATGGGGTTATCAGAACCAAGGAGCATTGGTCTTTTCTGACCTTCTGTAGGACCCTTTGGATCATAGCAAAGGGAGGGAAGGCATAGCCCTGAAGGTTGGACCAGCATTGGAGGAAAGCGTTCACCGCTAGAGCGCCCGGGTCTGGCATCCAGCTGAAATATTTTGAAAGTTGGAATGTCAATCTGCTGGCAAATATGTCCACATCCAGTGGACCCCAAAAATGAAAGAGAACATTGAAGACATTCACGTTGAGTTTCCAATACGTGAGGTCTGAAAGGAATCTTGAGTTCCAATCCGCAGATAGGTTCGACTTTCCGGGAAGGTATTCTTCCTTCAGAGAGATCTTGTGTTCTAAGCAAAACATCCAGAGTTTCTTGGCTAAAGCGGATAGGTCTGCAGATTTGGTACCACCAAAGCGGTTGATATAAGAGACTGCGGAGATGTTGTCCATCTTCAGAAGAACAGATCTCCCTTGAAGTGAGTGTTTGAAGCGGATGTATGACGTTACAACGCGTGCTCTTACAACGCATGATGTTACAACAAAACTGTTACAACGCAAGTGGATTTACAACGCATGCCATTACAACGCAAGTCTTTACAGCGACTTGCGCTAGATGGCGTGCTAACATTAGAAAAGTGTAATTTACTATTCCAACTCCAGTCCACTTAACAGTAGGGAAGGTGTTGGGATAGTAAACTACACTATTTGTAATGTTAGCACGCCATCTAGCGCAAGTCGATGTAAAGACTTGCGTTGTAATGGCATGCGTTGTAAATCCACTTGCGTTGTAACAGGTTCGTTGTAATGGTAGTGCGTTGTAAAAGTTGCGTTGTAAAGGTTGTTCCCCGTTTGAAGCTCATTAGTGCGTATAGGCCTGCTGTAAGTTCTAAGAAATTTATATGACGGGAAGATTCCGCGAGAGACCAAGCGCCACCAGTGTTTTGCTCGAGGAGGCGAGAACCCCAACCGTGGAGGCTGGCATCTGATTCCAGAATAAATTCTGGGGCAGAGCCGAAAGTTTGCTTTTACATTCCAGGCATCCAAGTTCTCCAGCCACCATGAGAGTTCTGACCTGGCTTCCTGATCTAAGGTCAAAAAATCTCTGTAGACCAGACCTGAGAGCCTTCCCTTTTATTCTTTGAAGGGTACAGTAATTCAGAGGACCCAGAAAGATAGCTTGGATGGAGGAGGAAAGTAGGCCTAGAAGTCTGGCTAATTCTCATAGGGTTAGAGATTCTTGCCTTAGCACATACCTGATCTCTTTTCGAATTTTGGCAATTTTCTTGGCAGGGAGAAGGAGAAGGCAGCTCGAGGTATCTACAGTGAAGCCCAGAAATTCTAGTGACTTGGAGGGAGTTAGAATAGATTTTTCCCTTTTTATAATGAAGCCAAGACTTTCGATAAGCTCCATGGTAGTATTGAGGTCTTTCAAAATTTGAGAGTAGAGCTGAGACATGATGAGGATGTCGTCTAGATAAATGATGAGGCGAATACCCCTCTCTCTCAGAAGAGAGACAATAGTCCTCATGATCTTGGTAAAGGACCAAGGGGCAGAGGAAAGACTGAAAGGAAGAGCTTGGAATTGGAAAAGGTGCTTCTTCCAGATAAATTGGAGAAAGGGTTGGTGTTCTTGGGCCATAGGGATGGTAAAGTAAGCGTCTTTTAAGTCTAGTTTCACCAACCAATCTCCTTTCAAGAGAAGGTCCCTGAGGAGGTGAATGCCTTCCATTTTGAAGTGTCTGTAAACTAGGTACTTGTTTACTTCCCGAAGGTTTATGACTGGTCTCCACCCTTTTTTCTTTTTTTTAACGAGGAAAAGAGTGCTGACAAAGGTTTTTAAGGACCATGGAACTTGTACGATAGCTCCTTTTTGAAGCATTGAAGAGATTTCCTCTTCTACAATCTTCTGATGTTCTTCCGAAAGTGTTAGAGGTTCTGGGAGTTGTGATTGAAAAGGAATGTCTATAAAGTCTATTTTGAAACCCTGAACGGTTTCGAGAACCCATAGGTCTTGAGTTAGAGATTCCCATATGTGGTAAAAGTATTTTAGTCTGCCCCCTACTTGGGAAGAAGAGGAAAGAAGAGGAAGACTTACTTTGAAGGTTGGAGTTGTTTGGATTTCCACTGGATCTGTAGCCTCTGTTTCGTGGACCTCTGCCTCGTTGCGGATGGAATTGCTGGTTGGATGGGTAGAAGCCTCTACCAGTACCTCTGAAAGTTGAGAAGGGCCGTTGGTTGCCACGGCCGAAAGAGCGGCCTCTTCTTCCAGCCTGTCCAAAAAGGTTGGTGTTGAATACTCGTTTCATGTTTGCTTGAGCCCTATCGAGGGCAGTAAAGGTTGCAACGTATTTACCTATTGATTTAATTTGACGAGAGGTAATAACCTCGAAACACGTGTCCAGGGATGGCCAACGCGACTTGATTTTGCTTAATACTCTGGCAGAGGTGCACTCGCTGATGCTGACTTTATGGACCACAATGCTTTGGGGTAACACGCTGGTAGGACGAGCAGTGTGCGACCAATTGGATTTATGTTAATATTCAGACTCCCTTGAGCCGGTGGGGCTGACGAGCTCATGGTTACGCACCTGCGTGCCCCGAGTGGTACTGGACCTGAGAACAATTTTTGGCAGCCTACGCAGCAACCCTACACACATGCCTATTCCCTGCTGACGAGAGGTAATAACCTCGAAACACGTGTCCAGGGATGGCCAACGAGACTTGATTTTGCTTAATACTCTGGCAGAGGCGCACTCGCTGATGCTGACTTCATGGACCACAATGCTTTGGGGTAACACGCTGGTGGGACGAGCAGTGTGCGACCAATTGGATTTATGTTAATATTCAGGCTCCCTTGAGCCGGTGGGGCTGACGAGCTCATGGTTATGCACCTGCGTGCCACGAGTGGTACTGGACCTGAGAACAATTTTTGGCAGCCTACGCAGCAACCCTACACACATGCCTATTCCCTGCTGACGAGAGGTAATAACCTCGAAACACGTGTCCAGGGATGGCCAACGCAACTTGATTTTGCTTAATACTCTGGCAGAGGCGCATTCGCTGATGCTGACTTCATGGACCACAATGCTTTGGGGTAACACGCTGGTAGGACGAGCAGTGTGCGACCAATTGGATTTATGTATTTACCTATTGATTTAATCATGTCCTCTCCGAAGAGGAGGCCCTTAGGGTTATCGGAGGGTTCATTTTCGGCTAAATCACCCAGTTTTGGGTTGATCTTGGTGAGGATGTTGAGGCTAGAATTGGTATTGCCGAGGAGTACAATGGCTCTTTGGCTCCAGCCTCGAATGAGGTTGACATCAAGGGGGGTGTTGGAAATGTGTGATTCTTCGGCTAGGTCTAGAATCCTTGTGAGTGGGCCAAGGATGTCAAGTAGGCGGTCCTGACAACCTTTAAGAGCTCTCTCTAGACCTTTTCTAGGGTCCTTCCCCAGTGTAAATAGGAATTTGATCAGGTCAGGGTCAAGGTTAGGGGTTTGCGAAACCTTATCTTGGATGGAGGGTCTTGGACACTCGGATTTCGGAGTGTTTCTAGTCTCTCTTTCGAGAGAGTTTCTTAATCACCTTGTAATAAATTTAGAAACATGTTCCTGAGGGAACCATTTTGAGCTATTGGGTGGGAGATATTGAGGGGGGAGAACATTTCCTCTCCTAGGGGGTTGAGGATAACGATTTTTGAGGAAGAAGGGGAGTCGAGATCAACAGGGTTATTGAATTCGAGGTCTTGGTCATCTAGGTCCAGTACGAATTCATCATAAGGGTTAGTAAAACTTTCTTCCTCCTCCTCAGAGTCAGAGACTGCATCAATCTGAGTAGTATTAGAATTTGTGCCGCGAAGGACACCATTATCATTTGAGGCACAATGGCCTCCCATCAACAGTGAGGTGCTAGGACCTCCCAAATCAAATGAGGTGCTACGACCTCCCATAGTGCAGTCAGAAGGGTGATCACAATTCTTTGATTTTTTGCTTCTTTTACGGTGAGTACTGACCTCGTCGGGGAGATCACCGTGGACAAGGGAGAGAGATCTCTTAGAAGACGTCACTTCTTTAAGAGTAGAAAGCATACAGGATCTCATTTCTTTCTGCAGGAAAAGTTTAAATGAGTTATTGTCATGAATGGGAGAGCTGGCAGTAGCCTCGTCTGAATCAAATTCTGACATATTGAAAAGGCCGTGTTATGGTTGGCCTTGAAATGATGTGGAAATAAATAATTAATTTGCTTAAAGTGGTTGATCTCTCTTTTTTTAAATTTTTTTAGGTGATCAGGGTAAACTTATAATGGTGGCAAGGTTTAAATAGTGGTATTAGCCTCTTTAGGCTGAAAGTAGTATCCCCCTTTTTTTTTTTTAAACTAAAGCAGAATGATCTCCGGCAGCAGCTGATGACAGCGATGTAACTGAAAGCTTCGCTCGAGCTCAGCTGCTGCCGGAGAAGTGATTAGAGGAAAGGCCGTAGGGGGAGGGGTGGCGTGACGGCACCTTTGCTAAGGTGCTTTTCTTTGAGGGGAAGACGCGCTCGCGAGGACGGAGCGAGCGCGGTGGAGAAATTGTAAAAAACCTTTAAGTGAAGCTTGGGGATTAATCCTGGGCCCGAAACAGTATGCCATAAAGAAACAAAACCGGGATGGCGGTGCGAGGCCAATGCTGGTGAATATGAGGGAAGCGAGTTTGTCCTCCCTTCGAGAAAGCGAAGTCCCGAAAAGGTATTTCCTACGGGAGGGGGTAGGGAGGAGCGGGTAAGGTGACAACAACCTTAATAGGAAGTTGTTGTGAAGGGGTGAGAGGGGTAAAGAAAACCCAGGATCACCAACAAATGCGAGGAAATAAGCTATTGAGGCAAAAGCGCTAGGAATAATAATATATAAGGGGCAAAGAGAAAACAATTGTGATAGAAATGAGCAGTACAAATATGATAGAAATCAAAAGTACAGTACAATGGCATATCAATCATTACATTTGTCTAAAACTAAACAAGAAGAGATGTTACTTATCTGCTTGCGAGCCGCATTTAAAAGAGGCAGTCTGTTTGCCCCTCATGCCATTTATAGCTTGTGCTCACTGCATTCTCGAACTGTTTTTTCTTTGTGATGTAGTGCTGCTGCTTGTGATATGCATTAAAAGATGAATGCATAATGTAGCCTCCGGTCTTGTAATGAAATTAGGTGATGTGGTTTAATGTGGCTTAATTTTGTGAATTTGGCATAGCAAGCATAGCACAAAATTAGATGAGACTATGTCACTGTAAAGGAAATTTCTCCTGGGCCTTCTCTAAGACAAGGGAACAGGAAGACCTAAAAATCGATTAAGGCAATGAGACACAGGAACTCTTTCAAATACATTGATCCCCAAACATTGGCATTGGTCAGACCTCACACAGAGACTTTGACAGATAGACCCCATGCACACTCTAGGATAAGGAGACCAGGACACAGACACGGGTTAAGAAACTACCGACACAGACATTGGGGCAGGTAAACATAGACACTGGAATAGGTTGATACTGACAGAGATTGGAACAGGGAGTCACAGCTGGGAACATTGATGCCGATACTGAGAAAGGAAGACATTAAAACTGGGACTGTGAGTCCAAGACACAGGAGAAGGAGTAACACAGACATAAAAGCCACATCAACATACATACATGGAGATACATGGTAGACCATGAGACTTACAGGCACAATATAAAATGATAACAGGACACTATTCAAGATACCCAAAGCCAAAACTCAAACCCACAAAATGGCATAGGGACACTCAGACACCAGAGCCTAGAGGCATATAAATTAAGGACAGTGAGATTAGGAAGCAACCACTGTGTCAGAGAAACCATGATCCAAACACAGAGACATGAAGATACTCACATATATCTCACACACAGGGCAAAGGAGATATCTAACAAGAATAAAGAAAAAGAGCCGGGGAGAAGAAAACATAGAGAACTGAACATGGAGACAGAAACATTGAGATAGAGGGCACAGACCTGAGACTAAGAACTCAAACTCAGACTCCAAAGCACTGTGGGGGCAGTGACACCACTCCTGTGTGAATGACTCCAGGATAAGTACATGTCAGCATGCTCATGGACACACATTCATACACACCAAGACAGAAAGAGGCCTATGTGCAAACCATGATGGGAGATGCCAGCATACCAACTGGGGGATGGAGATGCTGAGGTGAAATGTGTCATGGACAGTGGGCCAAGGAGCTAACACTGGGATAGTAGATACCCTGCTACATTCACTGACAATGCCAATACCTGTTTTCCTACCCAACATGACATCGCTCCCCAACAACAAACCACATTGTCCAGCACAAAACCTGTTGTTCAGTGTCCCCTGGCAATGTGAGCCATATACACCTATACATACCCACAAAGCTAACAATGGCACATGTGCATTATTTAAAAATCACAGGTCTCTTTACCATTTGACAGAGTAGGGGCCAAGCAGTGAACCCGAGGGGCTTTGCTCTCCAAATGTGTGGTTTGTTGCTTCATTTAGAGATGGGTGAAGTTTCCAATGGAAGCGCAGGAGCATGCTCCACCAGCGGAAGCACTTGACCTGGCGCCCTATCCATCTCTGGTCAGCCAGGTCATAGTGACAGAACCCCCAGCAGATATTGGGCAGGGCGACAGTCACTAGCAACAATGTATGGCCTCTACACGCATGGAGAAAACTCTTTGCAATTCAAGGCTATTTCTTTTTTCCGTGATCAGCTTCAACTGGGAATCATTTGACTTTTTCTTTTGGGAATAAGATCACCACAGTTGTTTACATCATCACCACTGTACATCACAAACCTGGCTATAATGATCTCCTTCTGTTCCCTCCGGCCTCCTTCCAGACTTCCAAAAATTTCAAACCAGGCTACTCATCTTATCTTCCACATGACAGCTGACACTGATGTCAAATGGGTCGCTGCCTATGTCTGGGATGTCTCTTTCTCAGCCATCTGGTGCTCCTAAGGCCTTGTCAAGGCTGCTAATGGTAGTTGTTCCTGAGCTTCCTTCACTATCCCCGCCACGAATCTTTCTGCGCACCCCTCTTGAAGACTGCGGGGTATATTTGCTAACAGGTCATGCAAAGCACCAAAGTAATAATATTAATAATAAGGACATTTTTAGAGTGCCTGATTACTCCATGCGGAGTGTCCCCACACTAGCAATCAACCACAAGGATCCAGTTCTGCTCTCTCCTACGGCTTGCTCACTTGTGTCTGGCTAGTACCAATGCAGGCACTCTTGAGACATCTCACAAGGGAGCCTGCACTCTGGTCAGGATAATTTATGTGCAGAAAGGAAAACCTTCCTGCACAACAACTATATTTTGTGGCAACTTCCTCTTTGTGTGTGCGCTGCGGAAGGCAGTACACGTGCATAGAGGAAAAGACAAGGAGAAATACAAATATTTGTCTTTGTTACACCTGCATTTGGTAATTGCACCATTTTGGCACAATCCCCTATTTACAAGTCTTTGTAAATGGGGGTTTGTGTCTAAATACATGGCTGGATTCACGAGAACACCTACCTGAGGCAAGGTAACTCAATGTGCTGCCTTGTATTCATTCTTTTTTCATAGCCACGCAAATCAGAATTTGTGTGAGATTGTAAATACTGAAATAGTTTGTGCGTGTGGGTTACATCAAAAAAGTGCCCCAACCCTGACACAAATTTGGAGTAAATCTTGCCCATTATTTCTTCCTGTGCCTCACTTTTATTAAGGTATACAAAAAGCGATGGATGGAATGCTTGAGTTAATCTTAGCCACTGGCAATTACTTGGGTCGCATATCAGTCCCTTGTTATTTTGCGCACCATGTCACCTCAGTTTGGACCTAGCTATATGTACAGCAGTCTTGATTGTGCTCCAATGGGAACAATCCAGTGGGCGACTGATGAACACTTATCAGGGCAAAACCGGTCCTAGGTTGCTTGTATTATGGTTCTGGGTGGCCCTGGCCGGTGGCATGGTGCATTGAGGTGGGTCCAGAGTGATTGACAGTACCTGAGATTGATTCACGCATTCCATCCTTTACCTTGTGGCTGTTGCATTCCACTTCCCATAGAGCTGCCCTGCACCTCCAGCCACCACATAACCCCCAGGAGATGCATTTGGTTCAGACCATTGAGGGGCATATTTACAAGAGCTAATCGCCACGGGAACATCACTTTTCATGACGTTCCTGTGGCGATAAGCCCTTCGCCTTATTTACAAGGCGGTGTTAAGTCACTTAACATGGTTTAACGCCACCTTGTAAATAAGGCCCTCTTTCACGCAGCACTGAGTGTGAAAGTGGAGGGCATGGGGTGTTGCTTTTTGACGCTGCCCTCTATTTACATCGGTGGCATAAATATGGGGAAGTGCCAAAAATAAAACCAGGGCACACATAGAAACAGCAATTCAACATTAGCGATTGTTCATGTGCAGGAAGGAACACTTTCCTGCACATAAACAATCATTCCCACTATGCAGGCACCTTTTCACTATGGCGCACGGGTACCTGCGTTGGCGCTAGCAGCTATTATAAGCAACAGCACTGAGGAAAGCACAGGGTGCGCCATATTATTGTAAATACGGCGCATCCTTGCCTTTTCAGAACGGCAGAGTGCGAAGTTAGCAATTTTGGCTTAACGCTGAACTCTGCCATTCTCTTGTAAATATGGCCCTTGCTCTCCAGGTTTTCCAACCTTGGAACTCCAGAGCACTGAGACGGTCTTTAGGCCCCAAAGAATACCACTCAAACCGCCACTTCGGATCGTACTTTGCCTGAAGACTAAAGCACTATTATTTCCACTCCACTCCCTCCCTGCGCATGTCAAGACCACCAGGGGCAGCCTTGTGGGCCAAGAAGACTTACAGTACGGGCTTGTTGCCCATTTTTGAAGTCCATTCGCTGGTAGAAGGATTCGTTTACTTTTGGCCCCTATGACATCACTGTTATGTATGTGTGTAATGTCTGTAACCCTCCTCTGCGGCACCCTTCAACCGCCCCTGAGAGATCCTCAGGCTGATACAATGTGCCACCAGCTGAAGGCTCTATTCATGACAAACCATTGCCAACCCGCAGGAAAGCAGAAGAGGCAGCAAAGTGCCACAGTGCCCCCCAGCTCCTGGCTTTCAAAAAGTAGGACATATATCATGGAAGACCAGTGGCAAGTACATGTCTGCATTAGATGTATAGATGCAGCAATGTATACTTTTTGTACAAAGAACTGTACAATGGGTCAGAAAGAAACAATTACACTCAAGTGGAAGTAAAGTGTTTAGACAGTTATAAAGAGAATCTATTGATGAGCGGTTTGAGAAGAAGGCTGGGCTGAGTAGAGAGAGTTTCATATGCTTTTTGGATGGAAGATTTCATTACAATGTTTCTTACTGTTTCTTTAAACCTCTGCTGAAAGGTGTCCAATGGCTGCTTTAAGAGCTGCACTGGAATCAAATGTCCCAAGATGTGAAGTGAGACTTACCAGCTGAAGGCTGCCCTGTAGAGACAAGTCGAGGGGATAAAATCAGAGAAATGTGCTTAGAAAGGACAGAAGTTCCACATCTGTAACAAAACTATCATTTGAAGGGAAACATTTCGGAGTGATGTGCACATGTGAGGTTATAGTTCACACTATAGTAACTGCGGATTTAGGTTTCTGAAATAAATGGAAGATTCCAGATGCTACACAATAACCTCTCATCAATTGCTGGTAGGAATGGGACATACAGTACAATGAACATAAAGATGCCGTTCAACACAACACACTAAGGACCTCATTTACAAATAAGTGTTGTAGGGCAGCACCGCAAGTGTTTTTGCAGCGCGGCCCTAAGCCAATTTGAAAGGACAGGATTGCACCACAGTGATGAGATAATATGAATTTTTGTCCATTCTGCCTGCACACGATTTGGTTCCTCGCTCCAACACAGGCACCATTGCACCATGATGCAAGGTTGTCTGCGTTGTTGACAGGTTTGTTTTTGTGCACGAAGGGGCATCTTTCTGCACAAAAACAGTCCATGGATGCGTTTTCCACAATGCAACACACATAAGTAGAGGAAAAAATGAGGAGAAATAAAAAAAATTCTCCTCGCTACGCCTCTCTGGGTAGGCGTAAGGTTTTTAGGCCCACCCCTACTAGCAAGTGTGTTGCAGCACTTGGAGAATCCCTTGGGGATAAGGTGTGTATCTACAGCGGCCGTAGGCTTTGAGACATAACATGAGACATTCCAGTTGCATAGGTAGATTTGTGGTGACATCATTGTATTGATTGTCTCAAAAGGGTGGGGATTCAACATCCTTACAGTGCATGAAGTGTGCAGGCTTCTGGTTGGCTGTCAGAGACTCACGGCGAACACTGTTGTGGGTCTCTAGTGGACTGTTAGGTGTTTAGGCGACGCATCGATGTGGGTGAAGTGGTAGTGGAGGTGCTGAAGACAAGGCAGGGGTGCACTGGTGAAGCAGTGTGTGGGTTTGGGGTAGTGAAGGTGGTGCAGACAAGGAACGGGTGCACTGGTGAAGCAGTGTGTGGGTTTGGGGTAGTGAAGGTGGTGCAGACAAGGCACAGGTGCACTGGTGAAGCAGTGTGTGGGTTTGGGGTAATGAAGGTGGTGCAGACAAGGAACGGGTGCACTGGTGAAGCAGTGTGTGGGTTTGGGGTAGTGAAGGTGGTGTAGACAAGGCACAGGTGCACTGGTGAAGCAGTGTGTGGGTTTGGGGTAGTGAAGTTGGTGCAGACAAGGCACAGGTGCACTGGTGAAGCAGTGTGTGGGTTTGTGGTAGTGGAGGTGCTGCAGACAAGGCACGGGTGCACTGGTGAAGCAGTGTGTGGGTTTGGGGTAATGAAGGTGGTGCAGACAAGGCACAGGTGCACTGGTGAAGCAGTGTGTGGGTTTGTGGTAGTGGAGGTGCTGTAGAAAAGGAATGGGTGCACTGGTGAAGCAGTGTGTGGGTTTGTGGTAGTGGAGGTGCTGCAGACAAGGCACAGGTGCACTGGTGAAGCAGTGTGTGGGTTTGTGGTAGTGGAGGTGGAGGTGCTGCAGACAAGGCACAGGTGCACTGGTGAAGCAGTGTGTGGGTTTGTGGTAATGGAGGTGCTGCAGACAAGGAACAGGTGCACTGTTAAAGCAGTGTGTGGGTTTGGGGTAGTGGAGGTGCTGCAGAAAAGGAACGGGTGCACTGGTGAAGTAGTGTGTGGGTTTGTGGTAATGGAGGTGCTGCAGACAATGCACAGGTGCACTGGTGAAGCAGTGTGTGGGTTTGTGGTAATGGAGGTGCTGCAGACAAGGCACAGGTGCACTAGTGAAGCAGTGTGTGGGTTTGTGGTAATGGAGGTGCTGCAGACAAGGAACGGGTGCACTGGTGAAGTAGTGTGTGGGTTTATGGTGTCCAAACATCAGAACTGCACATTTTTTCTGAATTGCCAAAAACTGTTTGACTTGTTTCTTGTGACAACTATGTATAGTTTGATTGTGAGTGTCCTGTGCAGGGTGCTATCCAGACATAGGAGTTGAGAATAGTGGTTCTTCCCACAACAGATAGAACTGGGGCTGCCTCCAAACTGTAATACCACAACATGGGTGCAAAGGAAGTGTGAAGTTTCTACACCTCACTGTCATCAGCCTCTCTGAAGCAGCATTCAGGGGCAGATGAAGAGCCAGGCTTATTGAGGGCGGACAAATCCCTCAGCGAATGTATCACTGACAAACCAGACATCACTTTTAGACGGGGCATCTCACTGAAAAATATTTTAAGTCCAAGTTATACCACACCTAAGAATAGAGACAATTGGTTAACCCAATATTCTTGTGGTTTTTCTGGCTGTGGACAATGCACGGCGTGTAAATGGGCACACTCTAGAATTACAGAATTTCAAGGCCCAGGTGGGAGGACATACAAGATCAGGACCAACATCACATGTCTCACCAAATTTGTAATCTATGTTATAGAGTGCAAATGTCGGAAGAAATACATTGGCAGCACTATCAGGCCACTACGAGACAGGATCAGGGAACACATACGAACAGTTAGAAATGGGGATATGAGATACCCTATAGCAGCACACATATCTATCTGCACAGAGCAAACCACCAACAAATGTTTTGAATTCTACGGAATTGATCATATACCCAGACACCCCAGGGGTGGAAATAGGGAGTTGACTCTGAGACGCAAGGAGGCGCTATGGATTTTGAAATTGAGGAGTACAGAATGTGGCTTAAATATCGATCACGAGCTGCACTACTTCCTAGGCAGATAAGCTGTTTATATTTTTTGCCTGGAAAATGAGAATTGTACACATTGTTAACAATATACTGGAACTAAACGTGAACCTCTGTGTTTATTGATGGATAGATTGACACTGACTTTGATTTGTAAGGTTGAAGGTACTACATGTACCACATATGACTCTAATGTATATGTCTTCAGATTGTTTAATTTTACAAATAAGATCATATTAGCGACTATATTGTTTTATTGTTACTATGTCCTTTTCTACTGTCTATTTTCATATATAGATAATATTATCACTCATGTTTGGAGCGGTATCTAGGCTATTCAATATTTTTGACCTAACTGATGGAGAGACTCGAGGACACACGAAAGGCACTTTATTATGATGAGACGATCTGTACAAATGCACCCATTATTTGTATACGTTACGTTCACAAACGGAATCACTTACCAATTGGCTTGGTTAATCTGAGACACGTATATTTCTGCTGAAAAATTACGTAGTTAACCTCTGTTTGAAACATAATATTTCAAAAGCCAACTTTACTAACATTGGCGTTCGTAGATATCAGGAGACGTGAGTTTGTGAATTTAAGGTTATTGGGATATATATATATAATATACCCACCATGGCCTTGCAAATGCTGATCGCGGATTTGTATTTTTCAACGTATTCAATTTATTATATATTATCCGCAACTAATTACTTGGATTTTAGGCATTTGCATAGTTGGGTCGGGGATATATAACTCTAACGGCATGCGTAAGGTATTCCTTTGTAAATATCAAGTTCGAAAGTATTGGGACACCATAGAGTCTTTTTTCTATGTTTAGGAACGTGAAGCGCAATGAGACGCGCAACCCGGAAGTATATACTGCATGGCTGGCGTTGGGATGAGCAAACACTCGAATTACGGGCTGCTGCACTCGGCGAACCCACACCTTTCTTTTTACACGAGGACGAGGGCACGGAACACTGAGTGATATCTTAGGTAAGGGCATAGTCGGTCACATGGAATGATAAGGGTGTTAATGTTGGATACTGAGTGAGGATCTTAGATTTGGAATTAAGTTATGCACTGTGTTGGAATCTTGTTCAACCTGGAACGCCTACCGTATTTTCACCACCAGGAACAAACTCGTTTATATAATTTTAAGTGTTTTAACCATCGTGAGGGCACCTTCACTTTTAATGAGTACTGACGCACGTACCCTCCATTATTTACAGAGCTGTGTCACACATGCGCACCGCTTTGACAGGAATGTGATACTCCTCGTTCCCCGTCCTGACTTCAGACCCCAATGTGGGCCGAAATTATAACCACATTTAAAGTAGGTTTGTCTCGTTTTTGAATTTTAACGGCTTGCTTGGATAATACGTGGTCCGAGGTCTAATATGCTATTGTGTCGCTCTTATTTTCTTCTTTATGTGACAGAACATTCTCCATTAAGAAGATAGGTAAATATTTGGCCATGGTGCCTGGATGTGTGTTGTAAACCACCACCGGTTGGCATGCGGTGTGACATTCACTCTCTCACGATGGCGTTAAGGATAGGTGTTATTTCACTCATTTACGCAAATCGTGGAGAGGTCGCATATACAATTCACGATTAGGTCTTCCTCTCTCTCCATTCTCTTGGGTGTTTCACACAAGATTATATTTATACGCTTCCATTTAGTTCCTTTTTATGCGTCACACAAACTTGTAATGTTTACTTTGAAATACCTCACTTTCTACATTTCCTCTTTCATCTGAAAAGTAATTGTTGCTTATTACTGATGTAAAACCCCTCTCACTGACTTTACATAACATGAGTTGGTATTCATTTGCTTGTTTGCACAGCCTTGAGGAAGTCGTGGGACTACATTCCCGATACGACGAAACACGTGTTGGCTGTGACTCTGATGTTTCGCTTGAACACTTCTTAAAATAAAGAAGACAAGAAGAAGATTGTGTATTTGATTCATGGTTTTGTTCTCCGTGTACTCATGTTTTGTTACACACCACAGACCCAAAGATTTATTATTTACGTGTGCTGAGGTTTCTGTGAATGGTGTATACTTTGCCACTGACGTACGAGTAGTTGGTAGCATCATCTGGTCTTTTTTCCTCCACCAGGAGGTAACTTCTCTTGATCGATCAGATTTAGTGGGGATCCGTGACAGAATATGTGATCTAAAATTACCTCTAATCTAGAATAAATGATGTATTAAAAACCTAGATAAGGGTAATATTAAAAGAAAAGTGGATGTGTCTTAGGGATATACAATGCATCCCTCACAGCGCCTAGTGAAATCAGCCCATCTGCGCTCTCAGCGGGTCGGCAGCTTTCATATGGACCACTAGATTGGGGGATCCCTTGGTTTTCTAAGTCAGGCGGAACACTGTCCCCTGGATTTAATGTAGTATGGATCAAATCTGTTCCAGGTATAGAGAGAAAACTGTTCTCTGCTGAAATGAGAAAAAGACAGACCACATACAAGGTAGGCAGTCCTGTCTTGATTCTGTGCATGCATAAATGAACATGAATTTACATATGGGCCTGTGGAGCCCTTGATGAGTGCTGGTCAGTTCAGAGTGTGGGCCTGTGGAGCCCTTGATGAGTGCTGGTCAGTTCAGAGTGTGGGCCTGCATTGAGCCCTTGATGAGTGCTGGTCAGTTCAGAGTATGGGCCTGTGGAGCCCTTGATGAGTGCTGGTCAGTTCAGAGTGTGGGCCTGTTGAGCCCTTGATGAGTGCTGGTCAGTTCAGAGTGTGGGCCTGTGGAGCCCTTGATGCGTGCTGGTCAGTTCAGAGTGTGGGCCTGAGGAGCCCTTGATGAGTGCTGGTCAGTTCAGAGTGTGGGCCTGCATTGAGCCCTTGATGAGTGCTGGTCGGTTCAGAGTGTGGGCCTGCAGTGAGCCCTTGATGAGTGCTGGTCAGTTCAGAGTGTGGGCCTGTGGAGCCCTTGATGAGTGCTGGTCAGTTCAGAGTGTGGGCCTGCATTGAGCCCTTGATGAGTGCTGGTCAGTTTAGAGTATGGGCCTGTGGAGCCCTTGATGAGTGCTGGTCAGTTCAGAGTGTGGGCCTGTGGAGCCCTTGATGAGTGCTGGTCATTTCAGAGTGTGGGCCTGCATTGAGCCCTTGATGAGTGCTGGTCAGTTCAGAGTGTGGGCCTGCATTGAGCCCTTGATGAGTGCTGGTCAGTTCAGAGTGTGGGCCTGCATTGAGCCCTTGATGAGTGCTGGTCAGTTCAGTGTGTGGGCCTGCATTGAGCCCTTGATGAGTGCTGGTCAGTTCAGAGTGTGGGCCTGTGGAGCCCTTGATGAGTGCTGGTCAGTTCAGAGTGTGGACCTGCATTGAGCCCTTGATGAGTGCTGGTCAGTTCAGAGTGTGGGTCTGAGGAGCCCTTGATGAGTGCTGGTCAGTTCAGAGTGTGGGCCTGCATTGAGCCCTTGATGAGTGCTGGTCAGTTCAGAGTGTGGGCCTGCATTGAGCCCTTGATGAGTGCTGGTCAGTTCAGAGTGTGGGCCTGCATTGAGCCCTTGATGAGTGCTGGTCAGTTCAGTGTGTGGGCCTGCATTGAGCCCTTGATGAGTGCTAGTCAGTTCAGAGTGTGGGCTTGTGGAGCCCTTGATGAGTACTGGTCAGTTCAGAGTGTGGGCCTGCATTGAGCCCTTGATGAGTGCTGGTCAGTTCGGAGTGTGGGCCTGTGGAGCCCTTGATGAGTGCTGGTCAGTGCAGAGTGTGGGCCTGCATTGAGCCCTTGATGAGTGCTGGTCAGTTCAGAGTATGGGCCTGTGGAGCCCTTGATGAGTGCTGGTCAGTTCAGAGTGTGGGCCTGCATTGAGCCCTTGATGAGTGCTGGTCAGTTCGGAGTGTGGGCCTGTGGAGCCCTTGATGAGTGCTGGTCAGTTCAGAGTGTGGGCCTGTGGAGCCCTTGATGAGTGCTGGTCAGTTCGGAGTGTGGGCCTGTGGAGCCCTTGATGAGTGCTGGTCAGTTCAGAGTGTGGGCCTGCATTGAGCCCTTGATGAGTGCTGGTCAGTTCGGAGTGTGGGCCTGTGGAGCCCTTGATGAGTGCTGGTCAGTTCAGAGTGTGGGCCTGTGGAGCCCTTGATGAGTGCAAGTCAGTTCGGAGTGTGGGCCTGTGGAGCCCTTGATGAGTGCTGGTCAGTTCGGAGTGTGGGGCTGTGGAGCCCTTGATGAGTGCTGGTCAGTTCGGAGTGTGGGCCTGTGGAGCCCTTGATGAGTGCTGGTCAGTTCAGAGTGTGGGCCTGTGGAGCCCTTGATGAGTGCTAGTCAGTTCGGAGTGTGGGCCTGTGGAGCCCTTGATGAGTGCTGGTCAGTTCGGAGTGTGGGGCTGTGGAGCCCTTGATGAGTGCTGGTCAGTTCGGAGTGTGGGCCTGTGGAGCCCTTGATGAGTGCTGGTCAGTTCAGAGTTTATCATCGTCATTCGGATACCTCTTGTTTGAATATAATTCATGAAGCTATAGCCCTTGCTTCATATCTCTGTTCCCCTTCTTATTATGTGTTGGGTAGATTATCTTTAATCAACCTTATGCCAGGTTGATCTGATAGGTCGGTATATTTTCAATAAATCGCCGATAACGCGCTGTGCATAGTGTGAACTGTGCGGGGAACAGTTGTCGTCCTATTTCGTAAAGAAGTGTGATTTTGCTTTAGAGGGATATTTGTTTATGTGTTCTTCCGGGCTTCAAACGTTAGTTAAAGTTTATATTGAGAATTCTGAAGATGTATTTGTCAGTCAAGGGCGTTTCTAGATGAACGTGGCGTAGTGCCTGCGCATTCCCTAGTAAAGGTGGAAATCAGGCGGCAATTGTACTTTAACGGGCACTGGAAGTGTGATCCCCTGATGGCACTTCAACTAAGGCAGATCTGGGAAAAATACACTTATTCTGGTATTTGATGCACAAGTTTTGTGAAACGTAAACATAGTCAATTTTGTAAAGCTCGGACATTTTCTTTTTTTACAAAAAAAGTATCTCTTTTTTTTTGTTTAAATGGGCCCCATAGGCTCGGGGGGAGAGGGTGAGGCCGCCCTTCTTGAAAGGAAAGCGGGAATATTAATGCAGATTATTGTTAGAATGGGGAATATTAATGCAGATTATTATTAGAATGGGGAATATTAATGGAGATTATTATCAGAATGGTGAATTTGTAATTATATCCAACCGCACAACAGTGCCCCGCATTCTGTAAACTACGGGCAGTCACAATCCCTCCTATAATTAAAAGGGCAAATCAGGTCCCTTCTGTCCTGGATGTTACCCGACAGATCCTCCGGCTCCTTTTTTTGGAAAGAGTGCGTTGATTGGTCCAGGCTTTTGCCATAGATAGAGAGGACAGACCCTGAGATGTTTGCCAGAGTCTCTCTTCTTATTTTAAAGAACTTATCTTCAGAAATTAATACCAATACCAAAACTAAATGGAGTCATAGGATCAATAGGTCAAGGTGAAGTAGGTGTTATAGTGTTATTATCAGGACAGAGATATTTGCTAAGCATGTTAAACTACAAGGTTACTCAATGTGTGTTTGTAACATTGTCCATTAAGTCGAGTTCTTTAGGTTATCTGTGGTAATGTACACAGAGAGGGCAGACCTTCCTAAGTAATTTATCTTGAATGTTTATTCATTGTGAGGGCTCCAAATAAGTGAGGAAATAAGAGATGTTCTTGGTAGAGGGCCTCATGGTCTTTGGATATGTCCATTGTTCCATTGGATGGCGGCTAGTGAAGTTTTTTTGGTTGTATTTCTTATCCCACAATCCAGCCTTAAGAGATAGATTGATGTATCTATTTTAGGAGTTTTACTTGTGCCGAAGTATGTGCTCATTCTACAAACTATTCGCAGTAACGGCTCAAAATCCAAGTGTTTGCTGGCACCCGAGATCTCGGTGGAGCTGATGTTGACTTTATCACTCTTCTAGTTTTGAGCTTTTTTTCTTTTGGATGGTTTTTCTACTCATTTGGATGAATAAATGAATGAAAGAATGAATAAGAATTTATATCGCGCAACTAAGCCCGAAGGCATCAAGGCGCCTAACAAAAGGATCAAACAGCCCAGAGCTACACCTGCGGATAGGCCTTGGCAAAGAGCCACGTCTTTAATGCCTTTCGGAACATAGGGAGATTCTGCTGGGATTTGATTTCAATAGGGCAGGAGTTGCATAGTTTAGGAGCTAGTGACGAAAAGGCACTCCCTCCCCATTTATCTTTTTGAAAGCGGGGAACTGAGAGTAGATTCCTTCCCTGGGAACGCAAGTTCCTGCTAGGGACATAGGGCGCTAACAAATCCTTCACTCCTTCTGCCCCGCTGCCAGTCAGGGCCACAAAGGTCATGCAAAGGATCTTAAAAACAACCCTATCTTGGATAGGTAGCCAATGAAGGCTCTTTCTAGCAGCTGTGGCTGACGCAGTCCTGGGGGCGTCCAACACAAATTTTGCTGCCGCATTTTGGGCTATTTGTAAGCGCCGCACAAGGCTCTTATTGATGCCAGAGTAAAGGGCGTTGCAGTAGTCCAGCCGTGAGGCGACCAGTGCAACCACGATCTGCTTGCGGGCCTGCGGCGCCAAATAGTGTCTAATCTTCTTAAGAGTTCTGATAATGCCCCAGCAGGTGGAAACCGTCCTGTTAACCTGTTGAGACATGAATAGCACAGGATCAATCAACACTCCTAGATTACGGGCCAGGACAGTGGGTGTGGGACAGACTCCCAAGGAGGGGGGCCACCACTCCGAGGACCAGATGTCCCTATTCCTGCCGAAGATGAGGACCTCGGTTTTTTCCCCGTTAAGTTTTAGTGAATTATGTATCATCCACTGAGAAACTGCCTCCATGCAGTTCCTAAACCTAAGAACAGGGGAGCTGGGAAAGGGACACCATGATCTGGGTATCATCTGCATATGACACCACTTCCAGCCCAAAAGATCTTATTAACCTGGCAAGTGGGGTCACATAGATGTTGAAAAGGGTAGGGCTTAAAGCCGACCCCTGCGGGACCCCACATGGCACAGGTAGGGGTGTGGATAGAAATTTCCCCAATTTGACCCTCTTTACCCTCTGATTTAAAAAGGAGGCCAAGAGGTTCAAGGCCAGTCCTTCCACCCCATTCTCCCTAAGGGGAGATATCAAAACCGAGGGAGATAGGGTGTCGAAGGCAGCTGTCAAATCCGACAGGACCAGAAGAGTGGTATGGCCAGAATCAACCACCGTACGGATGTTATTGAGCACTACAGTAAGGGCTGATTCCGTGCTATGATGTCTCCGGAAGCCATGTTGGGACTGATCAAGACAGCCCGAGCTGTCTAAGAAAGCCGTAAGATGTTCATTAAGATGCGTTTCAAGCATCTTCGCCGGAGCGAGAAGCAAGGAGATAGGGCGAAAATTCTTGAGAATTCCCGGATCTAAAGAGGGCTTCTTAAGAAGAGGCTTCACAACAGCACTTTTCCACAGAGCAGGAAAAATACCCTCCTGTATTGCTTTATTCATAATGGACAGAAGCGGAGGCAGAAGCGTTTGCCGACATTCCTTAAAGATTTTAAGAGGGCAGGGATCCAAAGGGGATCCTGACCTGGTCTTACTCAACAGCCCATCAAGCTGTTGCACAGAGAGCGGAGGGAAATGGAACAAGTGCGCAGACGGAACTCTGCCACCCTCTCCCCCGGCAGGAACAGCCGACGGGGGCGGGCTCAGCACTGCTCTCTGCAAGGCAAGGGCCGAGTAAATATCGGCTATTTTGGCATGAAAGAATTGTGCTATATTATCACAAAGAACCTGAGAGCTAGAAATAGGATCAGGCATTTACAGGGTGCAAAGAGAGTCTGCAATTTTAAAAAGATCTCTGGGGGAGGTGAGAGCAGAAGTCAGTTTGGAAAAATACTCCTGTTTTTCTTTAATCACCTGAGCCTTATATCCCTTAAGGAGGAGTCTATGTTTTTCCCTCTCTTTGTAGTCACTGCTTGCCCTCCACAATCTTTCCTGCCTCCTACAACCCTGTCTTAGCACTCTCAAAGACTGTAAAAACCATGGGGCTGAAGGTGTCTTTCTTGCAGAGTAGCGGAGAGAAACCGGAGCCAACCGATCCACCGCCATAGCTATCGAGTCAGTGAGCTCACACGCCGCCAGGCTAACATCCTTTACTGTGGCAGCGGATATATTTGGAATGAAAGGAACCAACGTATCGTCAGTGATATTCCTAAAGTTACGCTTTGGTTCCCTCCTACCAGGACCTCAAATTTTAGTATATGGGGGAGAGGTCTGAAGCCTCAAGGGGACCGCTAGGTGATCGGACCAGACCAGCGGAATAGGAATCTCTGTCTTCAGCCTCTCATTGTTGGAGAACACCCCATCAAGAATGTGACCTGCCCGATGGGTAGGATTGGTAACTACTTGCTGAAGACCAAATGCCGACAGAGATTCCACCAGTGAGGACGTCTCTCTGGCGTCCACATTGTCCAGATGGAAATTTATGTCTCCCAGAACCGTAAGCTGGGCACAGCCAAAGTAGGGCTCTAGGAGATTAAGCAGGATATTCCCAAAGTCCGCTCTTGGCCCTAGAGGTCTGTAAATCAATATACCAGAAAAGGGAGCAGCGGAAGGAGAGGCTATCATGAAGTATAGAGCCTGGAAGGGGTCTGCGGGGGCGGAAAAAGTAGAGATCCGGCAGGTGTGGGAACTCTTATATAGAATCCCCAGACCTCCTCCCCTACGACCCACCCGGTCCAACCTGACTAGCGCATAGCCCTCAGGAATAGCATCCACCAGATCGGGCCCAGAGGAGTCAGTGGCCCAGGTTTCCGTGATGAAAACCCACGACGGGTTTCTCACGGCCACAAATTAATGATCATGCAGTGATCTGGCATTAATAAGAAAGCCAGTCTCACTCGATGATACGGAGGAGGAAGCCAGATCATTGGTCGGGTTGATGTTAGCGACAGACTCTGTTGACGGGAAAGGATACTTGGGCAGACAACAGCAAGCAGATGTATCACAAAAGTCCTCCGGGGGGCACGTAAAATGACATGGTACCCAAGGAGGTCGATAAGCTATCATCTCCCGATAGGCATACACAAACCTACCCCTTCTACAGCCACCTTCTCCCACACAGGTCGGGTTCAGCCCGGTCCCAAGCCCATCCTTAGCGCGGACGGGCGCAGGCGGGATGGACTCTGGCGTGACTCCGGCGCGATTACGGCGCTTCCGCTGCGCGTCAACGCTGCACGTGTCCATGATGGAGTTTATGTAGAGTGCTAGCGCGTCAGCCGGACGACTAGAGCGCTAAACAAAATGGCGCCCGCAAAGCGTCCCTTCAAGCCCCTGAGTATTCCTAAATCGCCGGTACACCACCCTGAGGGAGACCGCTGAAACCGTGGTGCGTGAAGTCACAATTTAGGTGCAGGTATGAGGTAATGGGCTAAAACATGAGGGAGGCTAACACAACAAAATAAACAATTTTTAATATAACAGGCAGATTTAAAATGCACAAAAGGTGCTGAAGCAAAAAGCTTGAAATAATGCAAGGCATTAAAGTGAAAAGATGCCAGGCGCTGAGCGCAGTAGAAAGTAGCCTTGTCTAGGCTGACCCACCGCCTTTTCTGCCCTTAAATACAATCCAGCGCGGCAGCCGGACTACTAGAGCGCTAAACAAAATGGCGCCCGCAAAGCGTCCCTTCAAGCCCCTGAGTATTCCTAAATCGCCGGTACACCACCCTGAGGGAGACCACTGAAACCGCGGTGCGTGAAGTCACTATTTAGGTGCAGGTATGAGGTAATGGGCTAAAACATGAGGGAGGTTAACACAACAAAATAAACAATTTTTAATATAACAGGCAGATTTAAAATGCACAAAAGGTGCTGAAGCAAAACGCTTGAAATAATGCAAGGTATTAAAGTGAAAAGATGCCAGGCGCTGAGCGCAGTAGAAAGTAGCCTTGTCTGGTTAGTTTTATTTGGGTGTATTCCTCTATGGCCACTGTCTAATGTCGGTATAATTACCCATGGTTGTTGTAAATCCTGCTGTTGCTAATTTCCGTGGTCCTCTGATTCTGTCGGAGTCTTGAAGATTCTCAAGAGTTTTTTTGAACCATGATTATCTGGTTACTTGGTTCCATGGAATCTGGTTGTTAAGCCCATTGTTAAAGGTCCCCAGATGGTAAATCCATCTTTGTCCCCTTTGCAGTAGATTCCTTTCTGCATTAGTGTCGGCATAATCCAGGGTCTCCAGTAAAGTCCATTGGATATCATTTGCGCAATGTTCCACAGAGAGGAAGTGAGTACTCATTTTGTGGTGGACTTTTTGCACCTGGTGTTACTTCTGTGCTTACAGATAAGGGTTTTGAGCTTTCTGTAGGTCATTCCAATATAGCACAGATTGCAGGGACATGTAATCATGTATATAACACGGGAGCTGTTACAGTTGGTATGTCTCCTTAGTGTCCATTTGAGATCAGTCTTCAGATCTATCGTTTTTGTAGCTGTAGTCAGGAGGCATACTGAGCAGTTACCAAAGGGTAGTGGCCTACTGCAGCGAGCAGACCCCACGATGAGGTGATGGTGTCCTGTGTTGCCATTTTTCTTGTAGGTCGGTGTGGACAAGTTTGTCTTTTAAGCTTCTTTCTCTCTTGTAGGCAAACCGTGGTATTTGCCAATTAAAGGTGCCTGTGATGGTGATGTTCCAATTCTTCTGGATTAGCTTATTTACATGGTTGGATGTTGAGCTGAATGTTGTACAACAGGTCAATGGTTCTTGACTTTCCGTTCTTGGTTTGTCTTGTAGCAATGTGTCACTGTGTTGATCTTTTGCTCATTTGTAGCATTTATTCACAAAGTTTGTTGGATAGTTCCTGGATTCTAATTTACTAGTTAATGCTTTTGACTGTTCGCTGCAATCATTTGTGTTGCTATAATTGAGTCTTAAATGTAAATATTAATTTTATGGTAGGGTCTCTTTAGCAGACATGGATGAAAACTTTCAAATTACAGTATATAATTCTTATTGGTTGTTTTTTGTAAATAGGTGGTTGTCCTCTGCAAAGATGGCAATATCCAGGAAAGACAAGTTGTCACTGCTTACATTACTGGTAAATTTGAGATACCTGTTCAGTGTGTTGATCCAAGTTAAGAAATGCTGCATGGTATCTTCACTGCCCCTCCATATGATTAGGATATCGTCAATAAATCGCTTCCAAAGTACAATGGGCCTTATTCACACAGGTAAACTGAGATGAAAGTCTAACTTTACGATTTTCGGTATTCAGAAAGGACATCTACAAGTAGTAAAGTTACACTTTTGTCGTAATTTTAATTAAAGTTTTGGTCTTAAGTTTAACTTTTGGTTTCATTTAAACTTAAGACCAAAGCTTAAGTCAAACTGAGTCAAAAGTCCAACTTTACTACTCGTAAATGCCCTTTGTGAATACCGAAAGTCGTAAAGTTAGCTTTCATCTCAGGTTGCCTTTGCGAATCGGGCCCAATGTGTTCAGAGAAGGATTTATCATCACACGGGATATATTTTCCTTCAAAATCACTTACATGCAACCTGGTCAGACTTGGGGCGAAAGTACTGCCGATAGATGGTCTGTGGACTTGAAGATACATTGTTTCATTGTATTTGAATGATTCTCTGTTAATGCCAAACTGCAACATTCCAAAACGAAGTATTGCCCAATCTATCCTGAAGATCAAATCTTCAGAAAGATATGTGGGGCATTGTTGACCCATAGTTGTTAGGAGCTGCGTTGGCACACAAATATTCTGCCATCATTCCCCCGTGGATAGCAAAGGCAATGTAAGGATAGCCTAATGGATTATATTCAAACAAGAGGTATCCAAATTATGATGATACACTCTATGAAACTAATTGCTCTCATCAAGGAGACAATGGATGCCTATATGTGAATTTAGGTTAATATTTAAAGTGTACATTGTATGTTGTCTGTCTTTTTTACCATTTCAACAGATAACAATGTTCTCTCTATACCTGGAACAAATTTGATCCAGACCACATTAAATCCACAGGAAAGTGTTCCACCTGATGGAGAAAAGGCAAGGGATCCTCCCAATCTAGCAGTCTTGACGAAAGCTGCCGACCCGTTCTGGGTCGCAGATTGGCTGAAACAAGTAGACCGTATTTCGCTAGGCGATGTGAGGGATACATTGTATATTCCTAATATGCATAAATTTTTCTTTTAACCTCACCCCTATCTATGTTTTTAATAAATCATTGTTTCTAGATGAGAGGTAATTTTAGATCACTTATTCTGTTGCGGATCACCACCAGATCTCTTCGATCAAGAGAGATTACCTCCTGATGGAGGAAGAAAGACCTGATGATGATGTTACCAGCTACTCGCACGTCAATGGCAAAGTATACACCATTCACAGAAAACAGCTGTTGAGGGTCCCACAGAGTTTTTCAAAAGGGATTCCTCCAGAACATCTGATCCCGCTCTTCTTTGATTTTTGTTGTTATATACCTGGGAGCCTGTTAAAATAGAAGGATGCCAAAACACATGCAGTATGGCATTCAGATTGAAGGTACATGCCAGTCAGTGCTTAATTTGAGCCGGTGGTTTCCGGTGCTTAGCACCAGCATTTAATCATAAACACCAGCGCTTTTCATGAGCATCAGTTAAGGACACATTAACTTATGGGGAGATTAAGTGATTTGCCCAGAATCACAGGACTGCTGAAACTCAAACCTGGCTCCCCAGCTCTGAAGTTAGCAGCTCTGACCATGACACCACATCCTCTCCCCACTTTCATGGTTGTCATGTGGCCCATGGGGATTTTTGAACGTTACTATAAGTCTTTCTTTATGCTACTGTCTCTATTGTCATTTCACATGAGAACCCATTGCTGTGTTCACACTCTGCAAGTTCCTGGGATTTTGTCTTAACATTGTGGACAAGGTCGAACAAAAATGTCCCTTGTTATTTTGTTCTGTCCAGGCCTTGGCACCTAGGCAAAACATACCGATGCAGCTATTGTTTGGAACCCCATACGTGGGTCTTATTGGGATGCATGAATAGGTAGCACATACTTGGAGAGGGACCTTTCCAGGGAGAAGAGTGAGACAGAACCTATAATATAGATCTACTCTCTATAGGCTGAGGTATGGGGTCTGCTGACAAAACCCAGAGATCTTTATTATATAATAATACTATTCATATGCAAGGGGAGGGAGGTTAGGCTATACTGTCCTTTCACAATGACATCTCCTTTCTTGAATTTTGGACTAACTGCTATGCTGACCGTATTTGTATTATGCATTTTTCTGCTTGTTGTCGCATGTGTACTGCATATTAGAGCATGTGTTTCTGTCAAATCTTATTGTGGACAAGTACAAGAGTGCAAGAGAAAGGGTGTGTCTTGCTACCATGATTCCTGAGAGATCTGGGAGTCTTGTGTTCTAGGGTGTCTAATCACTTGTGTCTCTGTGAGTGAGTAGGAGAGCAAGGGAGACACCATAGCTAGTCGGTCCTGGGATCATGGCTACTAAGGTGGCAGGATGATTAATCCCTATGCACTTAGGTCCCATAATCCTACGCATAGTTTTGTTTTTGGGATTGAATTCCTGCAACATGGCGCCAACAACTTTTGGTCTGGTCCTTATTCACGAGACCCCTGAGTAGCGCTTGTGTTTGTCCACGATACCTTATCAAAGGTTAACAGAGACGTCCATGGCGGTGGGTTTGTCTCCTATATTTGTAGGGTATCCCTGTTTCTATAGGTTTTTTCAAGCTTGAAGTTTAAAAGGTATTTTGGACCTCTTTTGTGCTGCCTTCATATTTGTTGATTTCTTTTAAAACATGGCACTACCGGTTGCTATTGCGGCTCCTAACAGGGCAGCGGTCACAGCACACTTGACTCAACACGGGGTCCCCCATGCGGGGGCTAACATTATTTTTGTTGTTTGAGGCAGATCCTGTATACCGCTTTGAGGTATTTTATTTTTGGGTTACATTCCCTGTGGGGGATGCAAAGGATAATTTGTTTCACGCTTATACGGTCGCTGCTCCACCAGCAGTGTATCGCCCTTATGCATTGATTGAAGTTCCGTTGGGGTCCTGGGAGCATACCGTTTGGTTTAATGGTGCCCTTCCTCACCCTGTTTCTTTTGTTTGTATGGGCCCCTTGTCAATTGATGGGGCCACTTGGCCTGTTTTGGCTGGTTATAGCCCACATCCAAATTATCTCAATGTTACTATCGTAGAGCTACATCTTTTACACACACAATTAGTTCAGCTTCATTGACGAGTCATACAGATTATGTCTCACGCACTTCAAGCGGCTCCAGCTGGGGCTGCTACGCCGCCACCAGGTCACAGCGGAGGACTTGTGATTAGTCCTGTCATGATTAACTCTGTAATGGGTAAACGTCTTCAAAATCGTAATGATCTGACTTTTTGGCTCATACAAAAATGTTAGCTAATCGATGCTGTTTTCCCACATACATCACCTGTTGAAAAACACCAAATCCTTACAATGAGTATGCCCACTGGTCTGATTCCTCCTTTAGTGGACTGTACCACCTGGGGGAAGATATTTGCTTTACTGTGTTTGGACACCCCCTCCATGAGCGTTCTACCGAGTATTCTGAAGAAGGTACAGGATGAACACAGGGCTGGTCCAGCCCTGGATTTGGGGATGAAGCTTGTGGGCATGTTCCATGTTGTGTCCGATATAATTCTGGATAACATTTAAGGTGAAACAGTTTGCTTGCAAGTACGCCAATGCCTAGCGGCATTGGTGGACGTGGATCTGGAGCGACAGCTACTGATTATTATTGCAGACCTTTATTCATCCTTAGGATGCAATAGTTTGGGGGTTCGACCACTTACTCAGCCACAAATTAAACCCCCTTCTGAAAAGGAGGGTCGTTCTGAATTTCTTAAAAAGGCATGGAACAAAAATATGCGGCAGCAACCATGGAAGCCTGGTTTTTGTGCACATTTGTCTCCACCATACGCTTATGAGCGAAGATATGATTTGTGTGACCGCTCGAAAATTAAGACACTTGAGAGGTTGTAGGTTCCTGATCCTCATTCTCTTCGTTCCTTTCAGGAATTGTCGGATCAACAGTTCGGCAGAGGAGGGCGACAGGATCACAGACAAGGCGGGTCTACGCAGTCAAGTCGAGACCCGCAGCACCAGTTTGACGTTAAAGTCAAGCAGAAAGGACCACCTCAAAATCGTGCCCCTTTTCAGAAGAAAGAAGTTGCTGCTTTGACTGCAAAGTATGCCCGGATGGTTAAAACCCTTCTCCTCAAGAGGAATTGGGCAGTAACCCTCCTCAACAGCACGGTGGAGGTTACCATCAATATCAACAACAACACCCAGCTTATGAATTTCATAGAAGTTAACTTGATCCTCGACTCCTCCCAATCTGGATTCCGCTGCAACTACAGCACCGAGACTGCCCTCCTAGCTGCCACAGATGACATCCACACCCTCCTCGACCAGAGCCACATGTCTGCCCTCATCCTACTAGACCTCTCTGCAGCCTTCGACACAGTCTCCCATCACACACTCACCGCCAGACTCCACAACGCCAGCATACAGGAAATTGCCCTACACTGGATCCGCTCATTCCTCACTGGCCGAACCCCAAAGAATCAGACTCCTGCCCTTCCTCTGCGAACCCAAAGTGTTCAGCTGGGGAGTACCCCAAGGATCATCGCTCAGCCCCACACTCTTCAACATCTACATGGTCCCCCTTGCCGCCATCTTTAGAAAGCTCAGACTCAGCATAGTATCCTACCCAGGGCCGGACTGGCCATAGTTGGCACCGGGCAATCCCCCGGTACGCCGCACGGGTGGGGGCCGGTTTTGGGCCCTTGGGGGCCGTTTTTGTTACAGGGCCATTTTTGCCACATAGCTGCAAAATCGGCCCTATAACAAAATCGGCCGAAAAACGGCCCTGGCAGGAGCTCGGCGGCACCCCAACACCCCGCGGGGGTGGGGGGCGAGCACTTTGCCAGGGCCGGTTTTGGTTCCCAGTCCGACCCTGATCCTACCCGACGACACCCAACTCATCCTTTCCCTCACTAAGGAACCCAACACCACCAGACACAGCTTCCAGGAAGTAATGAAAGATGTTGCATCCTGGATGAGCAGCAGCTGCCTGAAGCTCAACTCAGAGAAAACAGAAGTCCTTGTCCTCGGATCCATCCCCTCAGCATGGGACAACACATGGTGGCCCACTGCCCTCGGCAACCCCCCACACCCATGGTCCACGCTTGCAAAGTCAGCATTATACTCGAATCCTCCCTCACTGTGTCCCGACAGATCAACGCCGTCTCCTTCACGTGCTTCAACACCCTCTGCGTCCTCTGCAAGACCTTCAAATGGATCCCCAGAATCCAGAAAGGCCGTCACACATGTACTATGGAAACACCCTTTACGCCAGGATCAACAAATCCCTACTCCAAAAACTCCAGACCATCCAGAACACTGCGGCCAGACTCATCCTCTGCATTCCATGACAAGACCACATCACCCCTCTACTGGGTCCCTGTCGAAAAGAGAGTGACCTTCAAGCTGCTCACTCATGCCTACAAATCTCTCCACACCACCAGACCCCAATACCTCAATGAAAGAGTCTCCTTCTATGCACCCAAGAGAAGCTTCTGCTCCACCGACCTTAATCTGGCCGAAACCCCATGCATCCGCAGCGCCAGAACGGGAGGAAGAGCCTACTCATACATCGCAGTCAAGATCTGGGAATAAACCCTCCCCCCAGCATCAGGCGATCCGCCGGTCTGCAAGCATTCAAGAAGAGCCTCAAGACCTGGCTCTCTGGATGAGACAGAGCTGCACAACCCCCCCCCCCCTTCCAGCCAGCGCCTTGAGACCCTCACGGGGTCTCAAGGCGCACTTCGCAAATCCCTGATTGAGTGATTGACCATAGTTCAGCAGACACTCCACCAGCGTCTGGAGGCAAAAGCAACTAAAGCTTTTATTACCATTGAAACAGCCGATAGTCGTGTTGCTCCACCTGATAGGCTTTATGAAGTGAGCCTCCAAATTGAAGGCGATATTGAACGCACAGTTAACACAGTCTTTTGGGAAAATCTAACATCCACATATGATATTTTATTGGCAGAGGTTGATTGGCCTCCCCCTTTTGTCCCTGCTTCCTCCAAGGGTGAGGATGTTATTCTACCAAGTTTTTCACGAAATGGGCCTGATGAGGGTAAAATTGCTTATGCTTTGGAGTGGGCATTATCCCTGGCTCCTGCATTATATCGGAATCAGACGGGATGGGACAAGGCAGCCCCAATTCATGTGATTCCTTTGCGGAGTATGCCACAACCTCAGCAACAGTATCCAATTAAACGTGATGCTAAGGCATCCTTAAATGACATCTTGACTCAATTGGAATATCAGGTGTGATTGAATTGTGTGTTAATCAATGAATAATCCTGTTTTTCCGATATTGAAACCGGATGGTTGGTATTGTATAGTTTTAGAATACCGACATTTGAACAGTCATGTTCGTACCTTTGCGGTTCAGAGCACACAGAGCTCTACATTAGTAAACAACATTGTTCGCGAAAAGTGTAAAACTACCTTGGGTATTTCCAATGGATTTTGCAGACATTCTTTGGCTCCAGAAAGCTGTGATCTGTTCACATTTAGTGTTATCGGCAATCAGAGCCGCGATTCAAAATTGTCTATGGGATATAAGAATAGCCCAGGTGTGTTTATGGCATGCATAGTTTCAATTTTATATGAGATTGACCATGATGCCTTTTCGTATGTTGATGACGTTTATTTGATGGATGATGAAATGTGTTTGCATCTTATGCGCATAGACCACATTATCACACATTTTCAGAAGTTAGGCTACAAATGTAATGTTGCAAAATCACACATTGCCTTTTTGGCAGTACTTTTACCTGGTTATGAATTCAATAACAAAGGTAAGGGGTTGCCCCCCCCCCCCCCCACTTTTTTGAGATACATGCTCAATTGCAGCCTCCTTCTACCTTTAAAAAATTACAGTCTTTGTTGGTTTTGAAAAATTTGGGCAGGACTTACATTCCTGATTATGCCCAGCGTATCAAAGCATTTTATGCTTTGATACATCCATCTTTTTAATTTTCCAGTTGGGTTCCGGAACATACCGCAGTACTTAGGTCTTTGCACTCTGATCTGCTCGTGACTCAATTCTTTTTAACACAAGATAATATGACTAATTTGGTCATACGGACCGTACCAGGTAGGTTAGGATTTACTTACATGATTTTCAATGAAGGGGACACCGTACCCATTGCTTATAAATTGCATGTATACTCAAGCTCAGATGCATTTTTCTTCTACGGAAATTTTAGTGACAGCTATTCAGATGGTGATTCTGAAAGAAGGCTCTCTGGCTCAGGGTAAACGCGTCTTCATTGCTTTGCTGGTGCTTTCTTTAGAAGCAGTCACGAAGGCTAGTGTACCCAATTCTACTGCATTGCATCCACGTTGGATAAAATGGGATGGTTATTTGACGTCGGCTGACGTAAATTTTGTCTTTGACCCTTCTTTGCAGACTCAGGAGTTTTTACAATATGAACATGTTTATCCTCCTCCATCGCCTTTGCTTTGCTCTCTCTTGATCAGTGTAAATGCATTTTTTACACTGATGGATCTGCACAGCCAGCCATTGGTTCTAAGCATGCTTATTCATCAGACTGCACAATTGTGTATGTCTTGATAGTTGATGGTGATTTTAAATCCTCCATAGTATGCACACAGTCCCATGGGGATTGCACGGCACAGTTAGCTGAGCTACGTGCTTTACTTTTGGCTCTTGAGTTTGCAGATCCAGACGTTCCTACACTAGTAGAGTGTGATTCATTTTACTGTGTACAATCCTTCAATGAAAATTTATCCTTTTGGACACAAATGAATTTCATGATTCTAAAGGTAGCACAATAGAGAATAAAATGCTTTGGGTCTGAGTGGCTGCTCTTAAGGAATGTTTGCCACTCACACAAGTTATCCATACACTGGGCCATCAACGTGCGGGGGCACACGCTGTTGGTAATTCGATGGTTGATGAAGCAGCCAAATCTGCAGTGGCCACATGCTCGGTAGCAGCAGTTACTATCCATGACTAAAATTGATAATGATATTTTGGCGGTTGTTACCACCACAAGGGATGGAACGCAGTTTACCCAAGGGAACCCTTCTCGTTATTTATATAATTTAAAATCAGATTAAATTCCATTTGTGACTATTCCGTCAGTTGGTGTTTGTTTGATTCACAACGAGGACTGCAGACTTTCTTTGATCATAGCTGGCTTCTGCCCATGCTGGCATGACAGCAGCTATTTCACTTTTGCAGCAACATTTTTGGTGGCGTGGCTTATACGAACAGGCACGTAAATATGTTCTCTCCTGTGACATTTGTCAACAGATTAAACCTTCAACTGTTTCACGTCCACCCCATACTCAACTGTACATTTCGAATCAGCCATTTGGTTGCATTTATCTTGATCCCTGCGGTCCTTTGAAATTAAATGAAAATTTATAAAGCGTGACAATCACCTGGGGGTATCTAGGCGCTAGGCGGACAATCAAGCTAAAAGGATCTGGAAGGCAATACAGAGTGCCTTAAATTGAATACATATCAATAGAGAGCCATTGTAGTTGAATCAATGCTTGGGAAGCTGATTTATGTTTTGGAATGCCCAGTAGTAGTTATTCTGCATTCGGCATTCTGTAGTATTTGTAGCTTTTGAAGAGACGCTTTTGGATATATTGATGAAGAGAGCATTGCCATAGTCTACTTTGGAGGAGATGAGGGTTGTGACTACCTTCTTCTGTGGACTTGCAGGGATATAAGGCAACACTTTCCTTAAAGTTTTCAGGATGAACAAGTGTGAGGAAGTGATATGATTTATTTGTCCTTCAAAGGATAGGCTAGTGTCAATAATTATCCCAAGATTTTTTGCTTTGTTACTGGGGTAGGCAGAATCCCCAAATCCCGTGGGCCACCAGTTATTGGACAAGAAAGATGGATTGTTGTCGAATAGCATAACCTCAGTATTTGAGGAGTTCAGCTTCAAACAATTGCTGCTCATCCACTTCCTGATGTGGAGCATGCAATTGTGAAACTGAGCTGCTGTGTCCCCAGGATTGTCACTGATAGATGCAACAATCTGTGTATCATCTGCATAAGAGACTAGGGAGAAGCCAAATGATCTGATCAGGTCTGCAAGTGGGGTCACATAAAGGTTGAACAAAGTGGGGCTCAGAAAGGAGCTCTGGGGGACCCAACAGGGCAATGAATATGGTGGTGAGGTAAAATCACCAAGAGAGACCATCTAGATACGGTCTTCCAAAAAAGAAGAGATTAATTTAAGAGCGTTACATTTGATCCCCCTTGTTTCAAGGCAATCAATTAGTAGAGCGTGGTTGACCGTATCAAATGCGTCTGACAGATCCAAAAGGACCAGAGCTTGTCCCATCCCGTCTGATTCCGATATAATGCAGGAGCCAGGGATAATGCCCACTCCAAAGCATAAGCAATTTTACCCTCATCAGGCCCATTTCGTGATGGTTTGCCTGATTTCTACTGTGGCTGTGATCAGTGCCAGCACGGTACTGTGGTGAGTGCGAAAACTGAATTGTGTAGAGTCTAAACACTTGGATTTGTCTAGGAAGGTGCTTAATTCCCTATTAACCAATTTTTCAGCCAGTTTAGCAGGGAATGGTAAATGAGTGATAGGTCGGTAGTGATTGGGGTCATCCATATCTAGATGGCTCTTTTTTAATGATGGCAAAATAGAGCCTACTTTACAATCTTTCAGGTAATATCCTGCTTCGAATAAGTTGTTAAAAATGGTCATGAGGTGCATGGTTATCACCCTTGGGACCAGATGTATAATTCTGGCAGGACAGGGGTTCGATGGGGAGCCTGATTTGATCTGTGTCAGTGTCATTTGTGTCTGTTCGACCGTCAACTGCCCTAAGTGAGATAATGCGGAGACATTAAGAGCGTCCTTAGGAGCTCAGCAATTTATGTCATTGGTTTGAATAAAGTCTCAGAGAAAGTCATAGACAGATATCTTGAAAGTTAAGTACTAAGGGGCAGATTTATGTTGCACTTGCGCCACTTTTGCGCCGCCGTTGCGTCACTTTTGTGACGCAGCAGCGGCGCAAATCCTGCGCCATGGTGCGGGGTATTTACAACGTGACGCATCTGGGAGATGCGTCACGTTGTAAAGCCCTGCGCCACATGTAGGCGTTCCAGGGCAGGTGGGGGCGTTCCGGCGCAGGAACGCCTCCTAAAAGTGGCTGAGTGAAATCTACAAGATTTCACTCAGTCATTTTTAGGCCCATGCTGCGTCAAAACCCTGCGCCTGCCTGAAGCAGGCGTAAGGATTGACGCAGCATTGTACAGATAGGGCCCCTCAGAACATTGCTGGAGCTGCGTCGCGCTTGCGACGCAACTCCAGCAATGCGCCACTTTTACGGCACAGATGCGTCACGCATCTGTGCCGTTTTTGCCCCATGGTGCGCCGCATTATAAATGCGGCGCATCCATGGTGGCGCAGCTGTGGCGCATAATAATTGGCGCATCCCTGCTGATATGCAGGGATGCGCCACTTAACATAAATCTGCCCCTAACTTACTACAAAATTGTTGATTTGTGTTTGGGTTCTTAGAGTCTGGAAGCTTTGATAATTTTTTGATTGTTGCGAAAAGCTCCTTAGAAGAATTTATAGCTCCTTATATTTTGGCTACAAATTATTCCTTTTTTGCTGTAAGAATTTTATTTTTATAAGTCAGCATATTGATTTCATAAGACTCTTTGCAGCTGATGCTCAATTCTCCATTTACATTCTGCTCTTCTGCATTCCTGTTTTAGCTGTCTAAGGTCATCGTTGAACCAAGGATCGGAGGAATTAGACTTATAGCTTTGGGTTTTGTTTGCTGGAACTAGTTGATTTAATGATGTATCCAGCCATTGATGGTAGTTGTGAGCTGATATGACTAAATCAGAGCAGATCAGAGGAGCTGAATGGAGGAGGGAGGCATTAAGCTGCCCAGCATCAATGATACTCCACCAACGCTTCGTACTGCTCCCAATTTGTGGTCGGACTGATTCTACCTTAGATTGCCCATTTAATTCAAACATGACTGCCTTATGGTCCGACCATGTCAAGGGGAGGGAGGATAGACAGTGGAGCTGAGGGTTGTCTTTGACAATGCCATCTAAACGGTGACCAGCTATGTCTGAAGGACCTGGGATAATTTGTGTTAGACCTGCCTCGGCCATATGATCGAGTAAAATTGTGGAATCTGAATCCAGAGAAATTTCCATATGAAAATTAAAATTACCTAGAATAGTGAAGTCTGTGGTATCCACTCTATATTCTATAAGATTGCCAATAGATTGAGTAAAGGCTGGTCTGAGGCCGGGTGGTTGATAGATGAGAAGTCCATTAAAAGAATCGTTCATGTTTACTTCAATTTTAAAATATATAGCTTTACAAAGAAACACATTAGCGAGGATATTAAAAATGGTTATCAAATGTAAATGAGTGATAGGTCGGTAGTGATTGGGGTCATCCATATCTAGATGGCTCTTTTTTAATGATGGCAAAATAGAGCCTACTTTACAATCTTTCAGGTAATATCCTGCTTCGAATAAGTTGTTAAAAATGGTCATGAGGTGCATGGTTATCACCCTTGGGACCAGATGTATAATTCTGGCAGGACAGGGGTCCGATGGGGAACCTGATTTGATCTGTGTCAGTGTGGTTTGTGTCTGTTCGACCGTCAACGGCCCTAAGTGAGATAATGCGGAGACATTTTAAGAGCGTCCTTAGGGGATCAGCAATTTATGTCATTGGTTTGAATAAAGTCTCAGAGAAAGTCATAGACAGATATCTTGAAAGTTAAGTACTAACTTTTTACAAAATTGTTGATTTGTGTTTGGGTTCTTAGAGTCTGGAAGTTTTGATAATTTTTTGATTGTTGCGAAAAGCTCCTTAGAGGAATTTATAGCTCCTTATATTTTGGCTACAAATTATTCCTTTTTCGCTGTAAGAATTTTATTTTTATAAGTCAGCAAATTGATTTCATAAGACTCTTTGCAGCTGACACTCAATTCTCCATTTACATTCTGCTCTCCTGCATTCCTGTTTTAGCTGTCTAAGGTCATCGTTGAACCAAGGATCGGAGGGATTAGAGTTATAGCTTTGGGTTTTGTTTGCTGGAACTAGTTGATTTAATGATGTATCCAGCCATTGATGGTAGTTGTGAGCTGATATGACTAAATCAGAGCAGATCAGAGGAGCTGAATGGAGGAGGGATGCATTAAGCTGCCCAGCATCAATGATACTCCACCAATGCTTCGTACTGCTCCCAATTTGTGGGCGCACTGATTCTACCTTAGATTGCCCATTTAATTCAAACATGACTGCCTTAGGGTCTGACCATGTCATGGGGAGGGAGGATAGACAGTGGAGCTGAGGTTTGTCTTTGACAATGCCATCTAAACGGTGACCAGCTATGTCTGAAGGACCTGGGATAATTTGTGTTAGACCTGCTCCGGCCATATGATCGAGTAAAATCGTGGAATCTGAATCCAGAGAAATTTCCATATGAAAATTAAAATTACCTAGAATAGTGAAGTCTGTGGTATCCACTTTATATTCTATAAGATTGCCAATATTTATTTATTTATTTATATAAAGTTTTATATAGCGCGAACAAGATCCCAAGGGATATCAGAGCGCTTAACAATCACATTAATACTGGAAGGCAAATAACGTAACAATCACAAATAAAATACAAAAAGAAAAATAAAGTGCACGAAAAATCACATGGATGATATGATAAGCCCAGTACAGTGTAACGACAAGGAAGAAAGAATAATGTCAACGGGCCCCGGGGTTAGAACAATTACTGAAGGAGTTTATTCAACAGGAATCTTTTGACTTCCAGCTTGAACACCGTTGTTCTGGTGATTCTGCGTATTTCTGGAGGAAGAGAGTTCCATATCCTAGGAGCCGTGCCAGAGAAGGCTCTGTTAGAGGTTCTTTTTTTGTTCAGGATAGGTGGCTTCAAAAGAAAGGTAGTAGCGCTTCTAGAGTCTCTTACACCACAAGATAGTTCAAGTTTTTGCGCCAGATACCTTGGCGTCTTGAAGTGGATAGCTTTGTGTGCCATCGTGGCAATTTTTAGCTGGATTCGTGCTTCATAGGGGAGCCAATTTAGAGATTTTAGGACTGGCGAAATGCGCTCATTGCGTTTGGTGCCTGTAACCAATCTCGCAGCAGCATTCAGTGAGGCCCTTAACGGAGCCAGAGTGTATTTGGGCAGGCCACAGAGGGTAGCACTGCCGTAATCTAGCCTCGGTAGGACCAGCGCTTGGACCACCTGTTTGAACTCTTTAAGTGGAAGGAAAGGTTTGATGTTTCTTAGTGTCCTTATCAAGTGGTTTGCTCCTTTACATGTGTTGCTGATATGATTTTTCATATTCAGGTTCTTGTCTAAGGTGACTCCTAGAGATTTGGCCGAGTTTACGATGAGCGGAGTGTAGTTGAACGCAGTGAGGTGACTCATCCAGAGGTCAAGGTTGGGGGTGTAATTCGGAGGGGAGACGAGCAAGAATTCTGTTTTTGAGGTGTTGAGCAGGAGATGGTTCTCAGTTAGCCAATTTTGAGTAAACTTTAGGATGGGGTTAAGTGATATTAGGTTTTCAGGGGATGAGATTTTCAAGTAGAGTTGTGTGTCATCGGCATACATGTGGAAATGAATATCCATGGAGTTCAGTGCGTTAGCTAATGGTTCCAAGAAAAGGTTGAAGAGGATAGGGGATAAAGCGGATCCTTGGGGGACCCCCATAAGAACAGGTGAGGGCTTGGAGAGAGAGTGATTTGCCTTGACTCTTTGCGATCTGTGATGGAGGAAGGACGAGAACCACTGTAGCACCTGATCGCCAAAACCCATCCTGTTTTGCAGGATGGTTAAGAGGTTGTCATTGTTGACCGTGTCGAAGGCAGAGGAGAGGTCGAGGAGGATCAGGAGGCAGGATTCATTTTGATCGAGAATCTTTAGAATGTCATCAATCACAAGAATGAGTGCCGATTCAGTGCTATGCCCCTTCCGAAAGCCAGATTGATGTTGGTCCAAGAGCTGGTAGTTCTCAATGTGAGCACAGAGTTGGAATTGAACGCATTTTTCAAGGAGTTTCGCAAGTGTAGGTATGTTGGAGATAGGTCGGAAATTGTTGAGGTCTGTCCTATCCGTGTTAGGTTTTTTTAGTATGGGGGATACTTGGGCGGCTTTTAAGCACTCAGGGATTGTGCCTTGTGACAGAGACGCGTTAACAATCCTTGTCCAGGTGGGAATGAGTGCGTTTTTGATTTCCTTGAAAATGGATGGGGGTAACGGGTCACTGAAGTGATTGGAAGGGTTGATATTTAGGAGAATCTTTTTGATGTCTTGTTCACTGAGCGGGGTAAAGGTGTCCCAGGCCGCGTTGTTCTTAGGGATCAGGGGGGTAGAGTTGAGCTTTTCAAAGAGGACAGGTGACGAGGCTGCCCTGGAGGAAAGGAGATCAGTATTCTTAGCAGCGAGGTCGGATGATATTCGTTTAGATTTCTCAATGAAAAAAGAGGCAAGATCGTCACAAGAGGGAGGACTGTTTCCATGTTCCGATATGTTAGGACCTACAATTGATTGTTGTTTGACCAATTCGAAAAGTTTCTTAGGGCGGTTTGCAGCTTGATCTAATTGGTGTCTGAAATAGGTAGACTTGACGTTCCTAATTTGTTTGTAGTAAACGCTCATAGCATCTCTTAGGAGTTTAAGTTGGTGCATGGAGGGATTCGATCTCCAGGCGCGTTCAGATGCCCTAAGATTGCGACATTCCGTGTTTAGGTTTTCATTAAACCAAGGTTTGGATATTTTGGAGGAGGCATTTTTGTGTTTGAGTGGAGCAATGTCATTCATGATGTTGGAGATGGTCACATTATAGGAGTCAGTGAGTAATTGCACCTCCGTCAGGTCCGCATGAGCGTCAAGGGTCGATGTACAGAGGGCTGCTAGCTCAACAGGATTTACTAGTCTGAGGTCCCTTTTCCATATCTTTGATTTTGTTGGTTGGGCCCTGCACAACTGTACCTCCTTGTTAATAAAAAAAAGGATGTAGTGGTGGTCAGACCAGTCACATGGGGTAATAGAATCCAATGAGATGGTTTGCCCCTTCGAAATAATGAGGTCAAGAATTTTTCCTTTATTATGGGTTGGTTGGTCACAGTGCTGGGTCAGATCCTGATCATTTAGAAAGGCTTTAAGGCTTGAAACTGCAGGGTCTATGGAGTTTGCCCAGTGCAGATTAAAGTCACCGAGGAAGATTTGGGGCACGGCTGAGTCTACATTGCTAGAAATGATTTCAAATAGTTCCTCAATGAAGGGGAGATTGTCTCCAGGGGGGTGGTAGAAAGTGTGGAGTTTGCAGACTGGTAGGTTCTTACTTGAGATGTTGAGACAGAGATATTCACAGGAGGAGGGCGCAGAGGACTCAACGGGAGAGATCAAAAGTGAGTTTCTATGAATACAGGCTAAGCCCCCACCCAGTTTCCCAACTCTATCTAACCTAATAATATCATGAGTGGGAGGTACTAGGATGTCGAGAATCGGGGTGGAAGCGGGATTTAACCAAGTTTCAGTGAGGATGATAACGTCTAAGTCCAAGTGTTGTATGAGATCGAAGATATCAGTGGCGTGTTTACTGGCTGATCTGCAATTTAGAAGTACACATTTAATTTGTAGTGGCTTTGTGGAAGGAGGAGTCTGGGTGGTATTCACGTGAGTGAGGTTGATCTTATTACTGCCTCTGGGATTGACAGGCGGTCCTCTATTTGGGTTAGAAAGAATGGACTGTATTTGTCTCGGCGGGCTCCTGTTAGGGGTAGACCAGGTAGGGTAAGAGTTGAGCAGGTCCTGTAACTCTGTGGCCGCAAGGTAGGTATCATATCTTCTAGGGCGGGAGGTGTCATTAGGTAGGGGAATGGATCTCAAGATGGAGGAAGGTAATGGCTTGACCAATGGGTATCTATCGCAAGCTGGAGCATTGGACCGGTTGGCAGCGGTGTGGAAAGATCTTAGCATGGGGAAAAGGTCATCTGAGAGGGCTTTCAAGCCATGTAGCTCAGACGTTAGAAGGTGTAACTGAAGATAAATCTCATCTAGGTGAGCCGCCAAATCAGTGTATTGAGCGAGAGGAGGAGAGTGTGAAAGGGAGTCTATCAGTAGGGGGAGGTCTCGGTGACTATCAGCAAGGTCCGAGGTGGTGGGCAGGAGATCCTGGGGAGGAAGATGGTCCACTGAGTCTGAATGAGATCCAAGCGCTTTTAAAATTGAGGAAGGTGTCTTGGTGAGGGGGGAGTGATCATTAGGCTGAGGGTTAGGACAAGGACTCAAAAGATTGCTTGACGTTGACTGGACATGTTCGGTGGAGGGCATTAGCATGGATTTTAGCCTCTTAATAGACAACATGGGGGGACTGGGGGAAGATGCCTCAATACTTGGTGGCCCGGCCAGATGCGTAACAAGGATGCTCATTATTCGGGGAACTGATAGGCATGGACTGGCTAGATGTGCGTCGGGACTCGATAGTTGGGGTGCAGCAATCTGAGATGAGGACTCAATGATTGGAGGCAAGGCAGGCTGAATATCATGGGTACCCACTGCTCTGGTGACCGCTAGGCTCGTCCTGGCTAGATGTGCGTCTGGACTCAATAGTTGGGGTGCAGCAACCTGGAGAGAGCCCCCTCTGTGGTGAACAGGTGGTGAGGCATGATTTAGAGGGAGGTGTGGAAAAGGATAGAATAGTTCAATAGTTTGAATAAAGGCTGTTCTGAGGCCGGGTGGTCGATAGACGAGAAGTCCATTAAAAGAATCGTTCCTGTTTACTTCAATTTTAAAATATATAGCTTTACAAAGAAACACATTAGCGAGGATATCAAAAATGGTTATCAAATGTTCTCTAAATATGGTAGCAAGACCTCCGCCCTTTTTTAAAGCGCAGCCGTATCTGTAGATCCTGAAACCTGCGGGTAATGCTACAAGTAAGTCTGGGTCAGATGTTGAGTCTGCCCAGGTCTTAGTTATAAAAGCTAGACCGATGCTTGCACTTTCTATGAAGTCTGCGAACTCGAAAGCATGCTTGACATGTTATCTGGCATTAATGAGAGTGCATCCGTAGCTTCATATTTGGAGTTATCTTTGCTGAATGTGTGGGGGTGAGAGGCCTACAGTGTAGATTAGGGAAGTTACATGCTGGGCATTTGATGCCATCGTTACCACAAGGAGGGGCCAATTGTGAACCAGTGCAGCGCTCACGTAAGGAATTAAATGTTAACAGGGTATCCCTGGAATAACTAATTTGACCCTTTATATCGAGGGCCAAATTTGTAGGGGGGCTGGCGCTGAGCGCGGTCAGAGCGCGGACGGGTGCCTACAGGCTTGCCTTTGGCGTGACTTCAGCACTTGGTGCAGCCACTGTGCTCTCGGACCTGCATATGTTTTTTAAGCCCCCCGAAGCGGAAGTGGGAAAAGGCTGGACTGTCACCATTGCAAGATGGCGGCCAGCAGAAGCGCAGAATGACAGGGAAAGAAAATGACTCTCTCTGCACAAACAGAAGCCCGTAGTGGATCCAAGAGTAGGTAGAGAGGGTTGGAGGACTAAAATCCCAATTAGCGAGCAGCGAAACGGCGAAAGAAGCCGTCCCCCAAATTGGACCGTTCAACAGGTAATGGTCGCAAGTAGGAATAAAATACAATTTGCAAATTAAAATGACCTTGCAAGTGCTGAAATGTTAAAAAGTAGAAGTGCCACTTACTAGAGCAAGTATCGGCTGTACGCTCGGACCTGCATTTGTTTTTTAAGCCCCCCAAAGCGTAATTGGGAAAAGGCTGGACCGTCAACCTTGCAAAATGGTGGCCAGCAGAAGCACAGAATATCAGGGAAAGAAAATTACTCTCTCCATACAAACAGAAGCCCACGGAGGACTGGAGAGACAGTAGAGAGGGTTGGAAGACAAGAATCCCAATTAGCGAGCAGCAAGATGGCGAAAGAAGTCAGCCCCCAAATTGGATGGTTAAACAGGTAATGGCCGCAAGTAGGAATAGAATACAATTTACAAATTAAAATGACCTTGCAAGTGCTGAAATGTTAAAAGTAGAAGCGCCACTTACTAGAGCATCAGATATGCTTTTAAGTATATTTTGGTTGCAGTGGATTCATGCACTAGATTCCTTTGGGTTTGGCACAATTTAGTGCTGATGCTCAAACTTTTATAAACGATTTGTGTGTCTTCATAGGGACATTTGCCTGTGGCACCTTCCATTCTGACCAACGTCTGGCTTTTGACTCTAAGACTTACCGTGATGCGATGAAGTCTCTGGGGGTGCAGGTGCAATTTTCGTCTCTATATCGGCCTGAGGGCAATTCTGTTATGGAGCGGATTAACCATGACTTAAAGCAGTCTTTAACAGCTAGTGTTTTAGCAGGGCTCAAGAATTCCCCTCGACGGCTAGCATTTGCGAGCTTAATTTAATGAGGGTGAGCTGTTTTTAGGTCCTACTCGCCCTTTCTGGCGAGTAGGAAGACAAACTAACTTTTGTCCTCAGTCTCTTAAAACAGAGCAAATGTGACAAGATAACAAGATTTAAAGACATTTTTATTGCTCACAAAGTGAATGAGCAATAAAGATGCCTTTAAATCTTGTTATCGTGTCACATTTGCTCCGCTTTCAGAGACGGAGGTCAAGAATGTTGCAGTTGGGTCGAGGAGATTTTTCAAGGTACTAGACCTGCAGGGCTTGTACCATTTTTTGGATTCTTCAAACCCTGTTTAGGTGCTGGTAGGGGCTGGTGGACTCATTTGTATGGAGTCCAATGTGCACTTAATAATCTTCCGAGAAGATGCCTGGGTGGGTGGACCCCACACTAGCTGCTCTTTGGCATTAAAATGTTTGTGCCAGACCTTGATGGTCTGAATGTTGTGGTGTCTGCTGCAACGTTTGATATAGATACCCATTGTGCTGTGTTACAGGATCTACAAAAGACTCACGACTCTCAAGCGAAAGTTCATTTGCCCTCTCACACGGATGCATCAGTGCTGATTCCGGTTACAAGCTGGCTTTCTAAAGTTGGAGATCTGGTCCGAGAGAAGTTGAAGAACAAAAAAGAATTTGGTCCATCATACCATGCACCGGCGAGAGTGCTTGGTTTAAAGGGCACCCGTACTGTGATTCTGCCTCCACTACCTGGTCGAACGGAGAATAAATACATTTCAATCAAACATGTCAAGCTGCACCATACCAATGATGGTAAATAGTAGGCCAACAAAGATTCCACGTCGGAAAGTTTCACAGAATTCAATAGCTTCTTTTTCCCCAACTACTTCCCACCAAATGGAGGGGGAGATGGAATCTTCAGGAGATTTGTTGCCTGTTTTACCATCTACAACTGTGGATAATAAATATTCTTCCCCACCAATTGAAAGTATAATTGACATTCCTGAAAGTACAACTCAATCCCTTCCAATGAAAATCAACCTCCGTTGTTTCAGCTAGGGTCAAGTGGGTACTTTATGACCCGCGATATCTTTTCCTTGGATTCATCATCTTTGTCTTCATCTGTGGCGGAGCCTCCTATGCGGTTTTAGATTTTGTTCTCCTGTTTTAAAAGAACTTATCTGGTACCGTCATGGACCTATGTCTGGAATGCATTGATGATGGTGTTCCTCTTCATGTAAATTGGATATGTGACTGTGTTTTTCCTATTGATAAATGGCCATTACTTACCTTAATGCTCTGCTGTAGACTTGGTTAACAAAGTTCTGGCCCCTCACACTTCATCTCAAAAAATGAAAAGAGATCAAGCTTTAGTAAACATATCTGCTTTCCCGATTAATGATTGTATCATTTGGGATAAAGCTTCATACGATATGCATGGCCCCACCGAAACTTTACAAATTCCATATGTATTCAGCGTTTCCTTAGGTGATGTGGTGTTGCCTGGAATACACTGCGATGATTGCAATGTTAATGCTGTTTATTCGTTATTTTCTGATTTGAAATATTATACTGCTTTTGACACTGAAGATCTGTATCTAAATTCTGCTAATTTCTTCTGTTAACAACGTTATGGCTATTATTTTTTACATAAAACTAATACTCAGAGACCAGTTTTTTAATTATACTCAGTGGGAACATTGCCCAACCCCACTACAGGGTACCTCGAAGACTCAACGCAGTACATTTCTGTACTTTTATGGTTATAATCTCCCAGACCCTGTCTAATTTTTATAAATTGAAGATGCCTCCTTGCACCAAATGTATGCTAACCCATACTGAATTGGTCTATTTCTCATCCTTCATCGCCGATCTGTCCATAAAGGGTTATTATTATTGGAGGGACACAGTTGATTCGAAATCTATTTGGGGTACCAAAGATTGGCAAGTGCAGGGCACTGAATCAGTGCATCGGCCTTGTTTAATATCTGTTCAGATTATATTTTTAAACGGGACGGTACAGCAAACCACTTGTTCTGGTTTTGCAATGGCTAAGAGTAAGCCTGGGCAAAGCACTACGCTACGCTCGCGTAGTTTGCGAAGTTCTCGCTACTTCGCACTACGCGAACTGCACGTAGCACAGTGCGAACACGCGTAGCGTAGTGTTGCGTAGTGCTGCGGTCATTTTTTGCTTGCTCGCGGTCCTCAACATCAAGTTGGCGACCGCGAGCAAGCAAAATGACATCCCGGCGAGACTTTTTCCTTGTTCGCGATCAGCAACATCAAGTTGGCGATCGCGAGCATGGAAAATAAACCTCCCGGCGAAATTCCCAACGCGAGGAGGTCAGGTTTCTCATTGCGAGTGGTCGCGTATGCTCGCGACCGCTCGCGATGAGAAACTACCAGTGCGCGTTGAGAAAGCTGCCGCTCGAGTAAAAATCTACTCCAGCAGCAGAAAATTACAGCTCGCACTGTGCAAGATGCCATTTTCAATGATTGCACAGTGCCGGTTGCTTGTCCGCACTGTGCAATCATTGAAAACAACATCTGGCACAGTGCGAACAAGGTACTACGCAGTTCACGAAGTGCTACGCGTAGCTCGCGTAGTGTGAACTGCACTTTGCGTAGCTTCGCAAAGTGCTACTTCGCGAACTACGCCCAGGGTTAGCTAAGAATTTAAATACTCCCTATATTCCGTTCTAGGCTGCTTATGACATATGGCATCCACATACCAATCACGCAATTGAGGATTTAACGATCATGATTCACAATGGTACATTAGCTCATCCAATATTGACCCTTTGGGATAGTTGTTGTGGCCAACGAGCTCCCAGAAGGGTTTATACAAAGTAGACATGATTCCCATTTTCAACATTCCCATACAGTTCTATGTGTAAATTATGTCAATAATGGTTTGAACATTCCACACGATTATCTGTAAAGCAACATCTTTCCCTTTTATCTTGCTGATTTTCTTGTGGGTTCAAAGTCCCCTCGAGCTAAAAGTTTTGTTTATGCTGCTCATAATACATTTTGGAACTATCGCAGATGGAAGCTGCAGTGCATCTGCGGCAAATTGACCAAGATAATTTAGAAAAAGTTTTTGCAGTAGTTGATAACAGCATTAATACACTGTCTTTTTGTATAGATACTTTGGATAATATTGAATCATCCGTAATTGACATTGTTCAAAATGATGTATCTGTTTTGTATCAAAGACAAAATCAGCTACGTTCTGTTATGCTATTTGGTTGGACATTGCAAAAACTCAAAAGTTGGAAAGTGCCATGGGATTACCTAAATGCTTCCACCTGTTTTTGTCTTTTGATTTGACAGATAAACTGAAACTAATGTCAATGAAAGATGCAACATATACAATGTTACATATTGAAAAGTTAGAACAGTTACCATGTTCTGTAGGAGGAATCGATTCAGCATTATGGTTGATAAATGGGGTTATTTCATTACCTATCTCACTGTTCCAGTTTACGGCCTGTATCAAGCACTATCCAGTTGGCAGATATGAACCCCTCGGGAGAAGCTAAATTCATGAATTATGGTCCTTGCCCTTCACGTTTCAGTGTCAACAGGCAGATAAGGAAGTTTTTCTTAGACGGGAGGATTGTGATTCTACAGTAGGACACTCCCTAGACTATAAACAAGTGAAACTTCACGGTGCCCGCAACGTTTTGGCCCCAAATTTGGCTTGTTTTATAAAGGGGACACCAGTCCTGGCTATTTTTCCAACACTAACTTTGTTTTCTAACGGCAGTTATCTAATCCTAAATAACTACAATTGCTGTGGCTTACGGGTAGGCATCTCATTTAAAGTAACCGTTTCACAGCGAGTTACATGTTGCAGCAATGTCCTTTTTCCAACCCCGCACAAGGTTGTAGATAGTTCTCTGTGGCCTTCCATTCCGACTTTGAAAAGTGATTTCAATAAGCTAAGCAGACTCAAAGCGCTAATATTTCAACCAGAAGTGCCTCTTACATCAGCTCGTGAGACCTTCGAATTGCAGGTGGCAAGAACCGAAAGTGAGATTCAGTCATTGCTAAACAAAATCTCACACTATTTTTGAGAATTGATTCACCAAATAGTAACTGATACGGAGGGCCTGGCCCACTTTTTTAAGCTTCTGGGATCCGGCCTTGTCTCTTCCTTTCAGACTTTTTTTGGAGTAATACCTGCTTTTATCTATTTTATTTTTTCCAGCACCTTTGGAGGGTTACCACTATTTCTCCTTTTGATTTGCGGCATACTGGTGCTTCACCTGCTGCGCCGCAATGGCTGCTCAATCTGCTCAGATTTGCCCCTGAGGAAGGGACTGTTTAGGTTCCGAAATGCATCGGGCATTTTAATGAATAGAGCATGAGTCTGTCAAAACAATGTTGTTCATAATCAACTGTATGTAATGAATATTGTGCATATTGATGCATTGATGAGTTGATTTATTAATTTCACTGATGAGTGAAGTGGATAATTGTGTTCACATATGAGTTTCAACAATTTCTTTGAAAAATATGAATAAAAATATATGATTTTGAATATCAAGTGTTTAAATCTCGGTGATAATCACCAAGTGAACAGTGCGCAGCACATTCAAGTCCCAGTACTCGTTATAAACCAGCGATCTGTGGAACTGCCACACCGAGTCCAGCTGCAGCTACACCGTGATCGAATGCCGCAGCTTTTTGTTTTTCTGCCATTAGAAGCTCTTAACATTGACTACTGGCTGACCTTCTGTTATGGTCAAACAAAATGGACAAGTTTCATGACTTAAAGCAAACTTTTTTCGCTGTCATTGTGGGAAAACAAATTAGAAAGGAGAGAGAGCACAACTGCTGTGTAGGAAACCCCTCACCCACCTACCTAGTAGGTGGCATGCTTCATCATCGGGGCCCAACTGGATTGTCTAGCACAATCCAGTTGTGCTACAACGCCTGAGATACAGCGGAGCAGGGTTATGAGCAGTGAGTGAAGTGCTATGTGCAGTGATATAAGAGTTAAAAAAGTCTCAGGGAAATGCCCTTTTGAAAAAACTTTAATTTTAAGGGTCCCAGGACTAATGTAAAGCGGAACCGAGCGCCGTCCTAGGTACTTCGGACCTGTTCTCCCTTCAAACTGCAAGCGGAGATTCACACGGCGTTCTAACTCCAGAGGATTCACAACCTCTCTACTCATGTAACCTCGAACGAAGTTACTGTGAGTATATCATCACTACACTCACAGCACACTTTAGGGTGTGTGCTGATAATTACACTTGGCCTACATGTAATTTTTACGGCCATTCACCTAAATTTATTTTTCTTCTATTTCAATTGGTCCTGACGAAAGCCTCTAGAAATATAACGAAGGCTGAAACTAGTTGACCTTAGTTTCCAGGGATACCAGGAAAATAACATTCCTAATGCTATCCCCTTCTCTCTTTTTACATTAGTCCTGGGACCCTTAAAATTAAAGTTTTTTCAAAAGGGCATTTCCCTGAGACTTTTTTAACTCTTATATCACTGCACATAGCACTTCACTCACTGCTCATAACCCTGCTCCGCTGTATCTCAGGCGTTGTAGCACAACTGGATTGTGCTAGACAATCCAGTTGGGCCCCGATGATGAAGCATGCCACCTACTAGGTAGGTGGGTGAGGGGTTTCCTACACAGCAGTTGTGCTCTCTCTCCTTTCTAATTTGTTTTCCCACAATGACAGCGAAAAAAGTTTGCTTTAAGTCATGAAACTTGTCCATTTTGTTTGACCATATTGCTCTGGGGAAGAGGACAAGTCTTGCTTTTCCTCGCTCTCTTGTTGTTCTTATTTGACCTTCTGTTATGCCTACTTCATCTTCGTGCAACCTGTGTTCTCCTGCCTCCGGAGCCCTTTTGAGTTTGCCCTGGATGTCGGCCTCTCAAATGCGTCACACACTCCTCTGGATTATGAACTGTTGATAGGTCCGTTGATAGCCCATGGCCAGGACTGTTCCGTGGGTAGGAGCCTGGTGTGTGATCCTCTACTTGGACCTACAGCAGACTTAAGTATCTGTGCTCGTGCACATCGCCTCTAGGATCGAAGTTTCATCAAAGGAGCATGTGTGATCTTTCAAGTTACTTAATTAGATGGCATACCTTTTTTCTATTCAAGGTTGTGATGGCCATTTGTAGCTTATGGCATCCACTTTTTCCATGACATTTTTAGCTCTGAAGATTCGCTGTTAATGGATATCATTTTTGGGTACCCATTTGGCTTTAAGATTTATTTTTGATTAATGGTTCTTCGGGGTTTGCCTACGGACTGGACAGGCTTTTTGGCCAGCCACCCGAACTCTTTGTGTCTGCTTATTTCTGACTTCAGTTTTGGCCCAAAGGTAACGACCTATCCAAGGGGAGAGTGTCACATGGCCCATGGGGACATTGCCGTCTTCACTAAGTTGGCATGACCACGCTGCAGAATGCCAGTTGATTTGCGCACGTTACTATAAGTCTTCATTTTTGCTACTGTCTCTATTGTCGTTTTCACATGAGAACCCATCGCTGTGTTCACACTCTGCAGGTTCCTGGGATTTTGTCTGAACATTGTGGACAAGGTCAAACAACAATGTCATTTGTTATTTTCTACTGCCCAGGCCTTGGCACCTAGACAAAACATATTGATGCAGCTGTTGTTTGAGATACCGTACTTGGGTCTTATTGGGATGCACAAATAGGTAGCACACACTTGGAGAGGGACCTTTCAAGGGAGAAGAGTGAGACAGCACCTATGATGTAGATCTAGTCTCTATAGGCTGAGGTATGAGGTCTGCTGACAAAGCACAGATATCTTCTAATATATAATAATACTATTCCTATGCAAGGGGAGGGAGGTTAGGCTATACTGTCCTTTCACAATGACATCTTCTTTCATGATTTTTGGATTAACTGCTATGCTGACCGTATTTGTATTATGCATGTTTCTGCATGTTGTAGCACGTATACTGCATATTAGAGCATGTTAGTTAAAATAAATACTTTGAACTTGTGTGTGTCTCTGTCAAATCTTATTGCGGACAAGTACAAGAGTGCAAGGGCATGTCTTGCTACCGCAATTCCTGAGAGATCTGGGAGTGTTGTGTTCTGGTGTATCTAATCACTTGTGTCTCTGTGAGTGAGTAGGAGAGCAAGGGAGACACTATGGCTAGTCGGTCCTGGGCTCATGGGTACCAAGGTGGTGAATGACTCAGTCCCTATGCACTTAGGTCCCATAATCCTACACATAGTTCTGTTTTGGGGCAAAATCCCTGCAACATGGTTAGTAGTTGGTTGTGTTTAAGGCAGCTCTAACAGGAGAAATGGGCTGGTGCAAGCTGCCTCCTGACGAGAGCCCCTGCACTTATTTGTTTTACAAATTAACTACTGATGCCCGTACACCATAAAGGGGACATTCCCATCCAAATAGAAGCCAATCCCAGTAGCAGGGAATGCTTTGCCTGATTCTAGTGTCTATCAAAATACTTAACATGCCACAATCTGGAACTCTATTAAGTGATAAAAACATCAGGAATCCCAAATGTGAGATGACACAAAACCCTACTTGAAAGTTACCTCTGAGATCGAAGGCCGGAAGCAGAACCTGGGCCTCACCCAGAGTGGGGGTGGGTATAACTGGCATAATTATATCTAGTGTAATTACCACAACATTGCTCGTAGTTATGCGTAATTGTGTGATAAGATTAATCTAGCATTTAGCACTATTTTTTTAGGCCAAAACGGGCCAGAGGATACATTGGACGCTAAGTAAATAGCAAAAAATGCTACAGGACTCAAACAGCTGTAGCCAGCAGTCACTCACTCTCTTAGTTCATTGTTTCTGTGCTGCTCTGGTAGGAATTTTGCCCCAAATACTCTTAATTACCCAAACTGGCGTAATCGCATAATTTTGGGAATTTCACATCACAAGGGTAATGCTTAATTACTGAAATTGCTCTGATTACTCCGCGTAATTAATATTTCTCCCAGGCCTAATCCAGATCTAGATGTCCAGCACCTACTTGAAGCTCAACCAAACCAAGACAAAACATTTCTCATATTTGCTGAGCACAACAAGCAAGAAATAGGATAAACGTAGCTCAAAAACATGATCCTTGACAGCTTTGACTTAATGCTTAGTGGCTGGGACTCACCCTGGATACCAACCTCACACTCAAGGAACACATTGCCAAAGAAAGAAAGATGGCCTAATGCCTGCTCTCTCTTCTAAAGAAAGTGAAAGGTTCTTCCAAAAAGCAACTTCAAAACTGCTGTTCAAGCCCTTGTACTCTTGTATCTGAGTGGTGATGATGCCCTCTCTGTGGCCTCCCCAACTCCACAGTGGTACCTGTTAAGGGCATCCTACACACCAGAGGACATCTCATCTACGGCCTGAAGAAATATGATTGCATCATCCCAACCCTGATGGAATGCCAGTGGCTCCCCCGCCGGCCAGCACCAGCTTCAAAAGTCGGTCCATCATTTGCAAAGGCATCAGGGCCAGCAGGGCCAGCAGGGCCAGCAGGGCCAGCAGGGCCACCAGGGCCAGCAGGGCCATCAGGGCCGGCAGGGTCATCAGGGCCAGCACGCCCTCTTAGCTCGCAGTGAAGCTCATCATCTCAGGTAGCACGTGGCTTACTCACAGCCAGGACCCCGACAGACTGAAGACTAAGAAGATTCGAAAACAAAACCATGGCAGCAGGCAGTTTACATCTATGCACCTTGGACCTGAAACAATCAGCATGTGTCCATCAGGACCGTCCAATGTTGCTCTAAGGCAAGAAAGAGCAGAAGATGCACCTTTTCAAAGAGCACCAGAACACAATGCAGAAATCCAGAAATCAGCGAGCTCTCACATCACTCGCCCATAGGCTTGCATTAGAGCTCTGCTATCTTTCAGCTAGGTTCAGGATACTCAAATACCACATACAAACATACACACTATTCACAAGCAAATAATGCTGCTTTTTAGTCTATAATTTCTTTGTAAATGTTCCATCCCCAGATTGCATGCTATCCCAACAGGCCTCATCCCATTGAATTATAAAACCCTGCATGAAAATTTGACCTTGACTTAAAACATTTTCATATTCCTTTTTTTCTGTCTTTTGGGATTGACAACCTTCTTACCTACATTCTTTGCATGGTTCCCCTATTTAAATATAACCTAAAGTAAGCCAAATGCCTTTTTTACTTGATCTCCTCTACAGTATTTCGGGAAATCACATGCACTTTACTACATAGACCACAACCTCCTTTTCATAAAACCATATTCATACAACTTAGAGGCATATTATCAAGGGCAGTAGCGCCGCTTTAGCGGCACTTTTTGCTGCTAAAGCGGCAATATTTTTATCACCCTATTTACAAGGTGGTGCTAACATGCATTAGCGCATCTTAGCACCTGTTTTCCCGATGCCTCGCTTGGCATCGCAATATTTACAAGGAGGCCCACGCATTTTAGCAGACGTTAGTTTTTGGCGAAAACCGCGGTTTTCGCTAAAAACTAACGTCTGGTAAAATGCTGACTTACCTATTCCTAACAATGGGGGTGGATTATGCTGATACGACCACAGGGTCGTATCAGCAAGGTTATCGCTGTTTTCCATGGAACATCGCTGGAAAACCAGCAATGTTCCATGGAAAACACCCCTATCGCTGTTAAATTATCCACATTGTGCTGTGCGATGTTAATACAGCGATAGCATGGCGATAATTGCCAGTGATAGCCGGCGATTAAAAAGTTCTCGCTAAGAGCGGCCAGCGATGATTATAGCTGCCGCTTGATAATATGGCCCCCTGCTGCTTCCTATCCTTCGCTCGTCTAACTATTCATCCCATCAACCATTTTCAGGAACTCGCACAGCTTTCACTAATGGTCACACCTGACTGACATTAATCCAATCAACCACAAAGAAAAATGGTAGAACTGCATGGAATGATTTCATTGGAAGCTAAAGATTAATCCAAATAACCCACAATAATTAATAAGCACTGGACTAACCATTAACCATGGGTTCCAGTGCAGCATCTACTCATGGTAAAGCACCTCAGGGCCTCATCAGTGGTAGCAAGTGCTTTTTTAAACTAATCATGTATGTCCTTCTGTGATGCAACTGGTGCTCATGTAAAACGCTTCAATAGTTTTGGGTCGAGTCTATATAAAAACTGCAAAACAAAAAACTGCAAAATACATAACAATACAATATAAGTTATGTATTCATTGACAGTTTTCTTTACTGCAGTATACCCTGGAAGGCGTACGTGTGCTTTTCGTGTAATCAAATGTGATACAATGCAAGAGTGAAAACAGACAGGTGTGAAGCAAATACAAAAACAAATGATTGAGAAGTGTAGGTTTGAATGTCTTGAATCATTCTCTGTGACAATCTGTTACTTCAGCTGGAAATGACCCTGCAGGTACTTCCTACAAAGCTCTGATGTAGTGACTAAGGGCTTGATTTAGACTTTGGTGGATTGTGTACATACCGTGTCCTTGGCAGAGTACATTATTCTCATCATGGTTGAGGTACGGAGCCCACCACACTTAGAGATGTCCGCCAGCCCAGCAGAAATCTTTTGCATTTCCAGGAACTGCCGTCACACCAGTCCCTGTGAATGCATTGAAGGTTTGATGGACAAATCCATCGACATGATGGAGCGGTATGTCACGAGCCCTTCTGTTTTTTACTTTCAAAAACAAAATCCAACAACAGAATTTTGTTTTTGAAAATAAAAAAACTTTGATCCGTCTTTGCCATGGGAGTTGTTGCCTGGCCTGTTGCTTGCCAGGTCACCCATAGGGGTCGGCCCGTCTGCCCCACCAGCACCGAGCGTAACTCCGGGGCCGGGGGCCTTCACCCAGGTCTGGGGCCAGCCTCCGGCTGTGGTGGTACCCCCACCGCTGCCCTCCCCCCGACGGATGTAGTGGCTGATGCCGCGGCTAGTACCCTCAACCCCGCAGCGGGGGTCCCCCCGGTGGTACCCATGCCGGCCCTGACGCTAGCGGTAGTACCCAAGCCGCTAGTTACCACGGCCCCGCTAGTGTCTGGCCGCTGCTCCCTAGCTTGGATGGTTCCATTAGTGGCCAAGGAAGGGATTTGGCGCAGGGAATTCATAGATATCTTCACCCTTCTCATGCACGGGGCGGAGGGGGTAGATACTAGAAGGATGGGCCCCAAGGAGGAGGACAGGAAGGTACGGTACCATTCATATCCTGCGAAGAACATTGGGACCTGGGGCCAGGCCTTTGCCATCATGGCAGCTGTGATAGTTGAAAAATTCCCGGATGAAGGGCCAGGTCTCTTTCACTACGCAAGCGTAATCACAGAAGAGGCTGCCAAGGGCGGGGGCATGGGGTGGTACCATTACGATTGTGACTTCCGGAAGCAGAGGGCTATCTGCCCAGACCTGGAGTGGGATCATTTGGAAGTCAGGTTATGGGTAAAGCACATGGGCAAGCACACAGTGGAGGCAACAACAAAGTCAGGCGCAGCGAGTAGCGAGAAGAGCAAGGAAGATAAAGAGGAGGGGAAAGGGCAGAGCAGGAAGTCCTTTTGGGGCGGTCGAGGGGGTGGCCGCAAGCCGGGCGTTAGGACACAGTCATCCGGCACCTGCAGGCTTTTTAATACAGGGTCTTGCTCCTGGGGCAAAGCATGTCGGTTCACTCACAAGTGCAGCAAATGCGGGGCCCCCCATGCCGCGACTGCTTGCTCCAAGCAGGACAGCCCTGGCCAAACCACCAAGGATACCAGTTCGAGCGAATGATAGGGGCCAGCTTGTCCTGGGCTGAGCTGGGACAGCTATAGAGGTGATACCCCAGCCACGCAGGATCGGAGCAGCCACTGCGGCCCACCTGGCTGTTTTAGCACCCGCCAAGGTGGAATTGGTGGGGCGGGGGGAGTCGGACTATTACAAACGTATGTTTGACCCTGAAACGATGTCCTCAACCCCCTTCACACACCCCTCCCCACACCCGTTTGGGTGTGCCGTGATTGTAGTGTTTTGTTATTGGGTGGATAAGTTAAGGTCTATTAAATAACCATGAGTGTGAACCAGGTCTCTTGTTTTACTAATTCGCGTACTGCAGCTGCAGGAAACGGGGAACCCGGTTCACGGACACATTTACCCCGCTTAGGGGAGGCGGCCAGCCAACATTTGGTCCTGCTGTCCCAACAACTGGGGTGTCAGCGGGCCAAACACAAGGGGACAGTGTGTCGATAGAACATTGGGCACGCCCAGGGGGCCACCAAAACTCTACTTACACGGAGCAGGAATTTAGCACCGCAGGTGAGGCTCGGGGCTGTCCCTCCCACCGGCGAGCAGGATGGGAGGGACATAATATGACGTAGATAATCCTCAAAGAATGAGCCAGGCAGACAGCGCGCACTGCGCAAACCAGACACATTACCGAAGGGGTTCATCACTGAGGGATCTGTAGGGGCATAATTTCCAGGAGAAAGAAGGGACGGTGGACAGGGGCAAGAGTCGCCCCTTGCCCATGGTCACGCGCTCCCAGTCAGGAGCACTCCTGTGCACCAGGTTTAAGCGCACAGAGGGGACTGTCCGAAGTTACGTAAATTCCTCTTGCCACAAGAGCAGACCCTATCCGACCCAGGATGGCGCCTGGGCTTGTGGACATAGATGGGGCCATCTATAGCCCATTGGCAAGCCTTGTGCCGGGGTGGTAAAGGATCCCACAGGTCAAGGGTTGAGTCCCGCCAGCGCGGTCGAAGTGCCAGAGAGAGGGCAACATTTCCAACCCCCCCTTTCGGCAGGAATGTTTCCCTCCAGCTAGTTGCAGGAAGCCCTAGGCAGGAGAGGTGCCGGTAAAACTATAGCAGGTGGTGGGGGGCCCTGGCTGCGACGGTGAGCCGCCTCCAGGGCTGTGGCGGAGTTACAGGGCGATCTGGAAGCAGGCCGGTACAAAGGGTACCTCTGCGCGGCACCATAGGGGGTGCCTGAGCCAAAACCGAGGAGCCTCAAGGGAGGTCCCGGAAGACGTGTCGGCGCCCCGCTAGTCCTGCGGGTGGTTGTGGGCCTGAACAACCGGGGGTTTGCTATGCGACGCTCCGCCCCGAGAGGGGGGGCGTGAGTAGAATTACCAACGGCACGTGATCGTAGAAAGAATCACCGGAGGGCAGCAACGGCGGGCATCGCTCCCGCGCTGCCCGGCTCATCAGGCGGGCAGGCGACCCAGTTGGTTGCCTGCCCTTGGATCGCCCGTAAGATAACCCACCCATTACATATACTGGAATTATGTAATAAACCTGCAGCATTGTTACCCAACACCAACTGTCTTGTGTGTGTCATTTGGGTAACCTATTATGGGGGAGGGGGGACAGCGGGTGCCCCTGGGGGTACTATGGTTCTTCGGGACATCAGAGGTGTATGTAGCCGGCGGAGACAGCAGTCTCTACCATCTACTGACTGAAGTTACACCTGTCTCTAAATGAGGCGGGCGGAATTTCACTTTGGTGGAGGAGATACTATGTCGCCTCTCTGACAAAGAGTAAATGAGACTCTAGGCCTCCCTGGGGCTGGCCCACCGCCGCTACACCCGCACCTCGCTGTGCTTAACCACAACATTACTCTCGGTTGGACCACTGCACCTCACTTTATTTAACTATCAAGAAATCTACCTATAACTGACTATACAATGCTCAAAGTGTAGGCGCATGCGTTATTCTGAATGTCCCTAAGTGTTTTTAGTTTGGGGAGGACGTTCGGTCTCCTCATTGGTTGCCGATCAGGAAACATGTGATGTTTAAAGCTTTTGTCTGGTTCACACTGCCCTGCAATCGGAGGGCCCGCTCGCCCTGCGGCTTCGTTCCAGTGGGATATTCCTAACAGGCTGCTGAGGTCGACCTCTTAGGAAGGTGAATACTCCAAGATTCCAACAAGACCGATGGGGACGACAGACCCTTTCGGCTGCTGCAGTCAAGCTCGTGAATGCGCCCCCTCCGGACACTGATAGTATCACCCCCCACATAGTTTTCGTAAGAAGATCAAAGCCTGGCTTTTCTCCCTTTCCTGATGACGTGTGGAAGCTTCCCGTATGTTAACGCTTCTTTCATTACTGCTAGGGCTGTGACACCCTCCGGTATCGCTTCTCTACAGATTCCACAAACAAACACTCGCGACAAGGCCCTGGGCACAGAAACACAGTATAAGACATTAAGGAACAATCTAGAGTGTTTGCACTTGTCTTGAGCTTTCTCTCATATTGAATTAAACACATTTTACTTTTTTGCTATGTAAAGGCTGAATTTAGTTTCAAGTGCATATATTAAACACTTATCATTGTATTCAAATATTACATTTGGTAAGTGTTTTAGAGCATTTCTGTACCTTGACTATTGGAAAATATTGACAGAATTGTAGTCATCACAATAGATAAAAAGAGGTTTTACTCACCAGGAGGTTCCCCTAGAAGGGACAGAGATGAGAAGCATGGTCAGTGAGGAAGCAATGACACAGGAAAAAAACACATGATGCAAACACAGTGCATTGATGGGAGTCTGTGTCACCCAACACGCACATCCAGAACAGATCACATCAATGCACCCGCAGCCTCTGATGATGATAGAAGCTAGCATAGAGGCATGTGTTGTCATACTAAGGCCAAATACCTTCGTACATGTGATCTTTGGGTGAGCTCGAGGATGTCCTAGTAATAGAGTAATGATGCAGCACTGGAATTATAGAACCCTGTGTTGCTTCTCTGGGACATAAAATAATCTGAAAAGACATTTGTAAAGAACAGAAACAAACAATTCTCTAATTTGCCAAGCTTTAAAGTTAGTCGTTATTTTTTTTTACCAAATACTGATCACATCTCTAACTTCATAAAGTTTCTAGAATTCTTTCCCGTCCTTGGCTGTTGTCTTCCATGGTACATCTAAACTCTCTCTGATCATCCATTGATGAATGTTTGGTTTGTTTTCCCTCCTGCCTCCTGCCTCCCTTCTCCTCTGACCCTGCAGTCGGTCCTTCACACCCATCTCTTGCCACCAGTTTTTACTCCAAGTGTTTGTTAGATTGTTGGCTACTCTATAGTGAGATGTTCTACATTAGCGATTACGGGCTCCGCCACATGTGTTAAAATCTACCCTGAGGCTCTCTTGTGACATGAATTACAACATGCATAGATGAATGATGTCATCTGTGCCTTTAATGCAATCAGTAGCAGTATGGCTCCTCTGGCAGTCCCACATAGAGATCTTGGGGCAGATTTACAAGCTCTGTGAGATGCACAGCTGAGTCCTATCTAGGTTTCAAATATAATATTCTAATTACTCATATGATCAACAATAGTTCATGAAAATATGCATTTTAATTCAAAACGATTATTATTCAATTGCCAATGGTATCTAATGTATTCTTAGATACTCTAGGTTGTAAATTCCACATTCATCTCAATTACAGTAATACAAATTTTTTTTACAATGCAATAATTCTGTCATTATATTGTTTACAGAACATCAATCCTGCATAATCCCAATGCATTTCGGGTTCTAAAAAACCCTTCTTCAGGGGAATCTCCGAGTTCTAAAGTTGCGTTAATGATGTTCTTCCATAAGAAACTACAAAAGATAACAAGCACGAAGCATTTGTTGCTTTTTCAAAAGGTAGAAGAAAAATATATACAATCCGAGTATTTTTTAGGATTTGCACATGTCACCATGCTTTCAGCTGAATCTAGTGCGTGACAAATCTTATCTACCCAGAGCACATGCTCCATGTTAGATGAATGAAAACTTGTGTGTGAGTATGAAAAAAGAATCAAATTCACACACACGTTGAGTGTTGATTCTAATAGACCTTTTCACATTAATTCTTTTTGAATCACCTTTAATTACTACACCTCTGGACGTTTGGGGCTTTTCTTTCTTAATCCGTAGTTTATTCATCAAACTGAATTTGATTCTTTTTTCATACTCACACACAAGTTTTCATTCATCTAACATGGAGCATGTGCTCTAGGTAGACAAGATAAGATCATTAACGCAACTTTAGAACTCGGAGTTTCCCCTGAAGAAGGGTTTTTTAGAACCCGAAATGCATTGGGATTATGCAGGATTGATGTTCTGTAAACAATATAATGACAGAATTATTGCATTGTAAACAAAATGGGGCAGATTTATGAGCCCCTTGCGCCACTTTTGCGTCACTTTTAACATGGGAAAAGTGACGCAAAAGTGGCGCAAGGGGCTCATAAATCTGCCCCAATGTTTATTACTGTAATTGAGATGAATGTGGAATTTACAACCTAGAGTATCTAAGAATACATTAGATACCATTGGCAATTGAATAATAATCGTTTTGAATTAAAATGCATATTTTCATGAACTATTGTTGATCATATGAGTAATTAGAATATTATATTTGAAACCTAGATAGGACTCAGCTGTGCATCTCACAGACCTGGTATTCTGGGCCTCATTAAATTTGATTAATACAGACAGGGGTTAGGGCTTCACCCCTTTAGTGAGAAAGCACGCCAGAATTCACAAACAACAGCTAATCCAATATAAAAACTTATTAAACTAATTTACTTAAGGAAAAGGAGTGCATGACTACCTATTAATGATTTAGCAGATTTACAAGCCCCATGCGCCACTTTTACGCCGCCGTTGCATCACTTCTGTGACGCAGTGGCAGTGTTAACCATGCGCCACGTTGTACCTTATTTACAACATGACGTATCTAGGGAGTTGCGTCACGTTGTAAAGCCCTGCGCCACATGAAACCTGCGACAGGTTTCATGTGGTCGTTCCGTTGCAGGAAAACCTTGTAAAAGTCACGCAGTGATATCTACAAGATTTCACTGAGTCAGTTTTATGAAGCCGTTGCATCAAACCCTTACGCCTCTTGAAGCAGGCGTAAGCAGTGACGCACCACATTAACTATGGGCGGCCCCTGAGAATTGCTGGAGTTGAGTCACGCTTGCGACATGACTCCAGCAATGCACTGCCCTTACGCCAGAGGATGCGACACGCATCTGCCTATCTTTGCGCCACGGTGTGCCGCATTGTAAATGCGACGCATCCGTGGTGGCGCAAGGGAAGAATTGCGTGTCGCATCTATTCTGGTGCATTCCTGCTGATTTGCACCTGTACTCTAGGCCCTATCCTCCAGGCCCTATGCTTCCGGCCCTGTGCTTCAGGCCCTGTGCTCTAGGTCCTATCCTCCAGGCCCCGTGCTCCAGGCCCTGTGCTCCAGGCCCTGTACTCCAGGCCCTGTGCTCTAGGCCCTGTGCTCTAGGCCCAGCCTCCAGGCCCTGTGTTCCAGGCCCTGTGCTCTAGGCCCTGTGCTCCAGACCCTGTGCTCCAGGCCCTGTGCTCTAGGCCCTATGCTCCAGACACTTTGCTCAGGGCACTGTGCTCTGGGCCCTGTGCTCTAGGTCCTATGCTCCAGGCCCTATGCTCTAGGCCATATACTCCAGGTCCTATGCTCCAGGCCCTGTGCTCCAGGCCCTGTGCTCCAGGCCCTATGCTCCTGGTCCTGTGCCCCGTGCCCTTTGTTCTAGACCCTGTGCTCCAGGCCTTTTGCTCCGGGCACTTTGATCTGGGCCTGTGCTCCAGGCCCTATGCTCCAGACCCCATGCTCTAGGCCCTGTGCTCTCGGCCCTGTGCACCAGGCCCTGTGCACCTGACCCTGTGCTCCAGGCCCTGTGCTCCGGGCCCTTTGCTCTAGGTCCTGTGCTCCAGGCCGTGTGCTCCGGGCCCTGTGCTCCAGGCCCTGTGCTTCAGGCCCTATGCTCCTGGCCCTATGCTCCAGGCCCTGTGCTTTAGGCCCTGTGCTCCAGGCCCTTTGCTCCAAGCCTTCTGCTCCAGGCCCTGTGCTCCAGGCCCTGTGCTCCAGGTCCTGTGCACCAGGCCCTGTGCTCCAGGCCCTGTGCTCCAGACCCTGTGCTCCAGGCCCTGTGCTCTAGGCCCTATCCTCCAGGCCCTGTGCTCCAGGCCCTCTGCTCAAGGCCCTATGCTCCAGGCCCTGTGCTCCAGGCCCTGTGCTCTAGGCCCTATCCTCCAGGTCCTGTGCTCTAGGCCCTGTGCTCCAGGCCCTGTGCCCCAGCCTCTGTGCCCCATGCCCTGTGCTCTAGGCCCTGTGCTCCTGGCCCTGTGCTCTAGGCCCTATGCTCCAGACACTATGCTCAGGGCCCTGTGCTCTGGGCCCTGTGCTCCAGGCCCATTGCTCCAGGCCCTATGCTCCCGGCCCTGTGCTCCAGGCCCTATGCTCCTGGCCCTCTGTTCCAGGCCCTGTGCTCTAGGCCCTATGCCCCAGACCCTATGCTCCGGGCCCTGTGCTCCAGGCCCTATGCGCTAGGCCCTATGCTCCAGGCCCTGTGCTCCAGGCCCTTTGCTCCAGGCCCTATGCTCTAGTCCCTGTGCTCCAGGCCCTTTGCTCTGGGCCCTGTGCTCCAGGCCCTATGCTCTAGGCCCTGTGCTCCAGGCCCTGTTCTCCTGGCCCTATGCTCCAGGCCCTGTGCTCCGGTCCCTTTGGTCTAGGCCCTGTGCTCCAGGTCCTGTGCTCCTAGCCCTGCGCTCCAGGCCCTGTGCTCCGGACCCTTTGCTTTAGGACCTGTGCTCCAGGCCCTATGCTCTGGGCCCTGAGCTCCAGGCCCCGTGCTCCAGGCTCTATGCTCTAGGCCCTTTGCTCTAGGCCCTATGCTCTAGGCCCTAGGCCGCCTCTGACTGTAAATCTGGGCACAGAGCAGATGATTGTCCCCGGGCGTTGACAGGACCTGGGCTGCCCTCGATCTCCAGGCAGGAGAGTTCCTGCTGCAGCAGAAGGAGCCTTTCCTTCCTCCTCCTGTCCTCATTATGCAGCCTTGTTTACTTTAGGCTTCTGTGCCGCACGTTCATGCTTCCTCGTGCCACGTGTCCCGAAGGAATATGTTTTTGCTGACACCACTTTCTTCTCCCCAGCCAGAAGAGGAAACAAATGAGCAGACGATGGATTCTGCAGGCCTCGCCTGCCCCTGGTGCTCTCTTGCTGCAGTTTAGACGCCATCTTGTATATTGTAACATCACATACTCCGCCGTGTGCGGCGGGGGAGAGCGTCTACCTTGGGTGAGAACCCTGAACCTCAAGGGCTACTAAGAGGGGGTCAGGGATGTGGAAAATGTTGTTTCAAGGGAAATGTATTCACCCCTCCTGCTTCCTCTGGGGGTGGGGGGGATTCTCTTCATCACTTATAGTGACCACACCGTCATCCGCTCCACACAACACGCATGCACAGACGTCACCCAAATATTACACTGACACTTTCATTGTGGGTGAAGAACTGTCGCAGGTTTATTTCATACAACATAAGTATGACGATAAGTGGGTTATTTTACGGGCGATCCAGGGCAAGCAGCCCCTCGCTGCTCCGCCCGCCTTGCGAGCCAGCACGCACGGTGGGTCGATGCCCTGCAGTTGGGGGGTGAGGCGCTTAAGAGGGGGGTCTAGCCTCGCGGCACGCCTCCCCAAGACAAACCCATTGGGGCCTCCCCTCCCCGAGGCGCGGCCTCGCTAGAGAGGCGGAGCGGGGGGGGGGCTCCGACGGGCGGCCACTAGAGGGCTGCCCTGCTGATGTCCCCCTGCGTGGGACGCGGGCAGCGGCATACATCTGCGTCTATTATTCTTAAGAAATATGCACCGAAAGCGCAGGTTTTAAGAAAGAATGGAAACAGGACTTACCAGAAGCGGAAGACTGCCCTATGAGGAGGAGAAGAGAGCCAGAATTAGACAGCACGCTCTCACGGAAATCAGAAAACAGTCTCTGTTCTGTGATATGTGCACAAGAAAGATGTTTGAGATGCTCAAAGAATGCACTTAGGCTGGGATGCGGTGGAGTCTTTGGTCTTTTCTACTCATAGACAGCATTTCACACTAGAGCCCACAGCCGCTCTCTCTTTAAGGTTTTGTTTTACGAGTAGGGTTCTCTCTGGGAGTCTGGTATATACATATAGCAATGCCAAAGGGTGGCCAACACTTGATGAAGATAGTTTTTTCCTAACTAGGGAAAGAGTGTCTTTATCCATACATCAATATTTATGAGTTTTACAATGCCCAAGCAACGGCCTATAAACAATAGCAACAACCCTCCCCTGACGGTTCTGTCCTGTGGATTACAGACCCTCAGTAATGTGCCCCCCATGCTCTAAAGTCACATCTGATGCGAGAACCCCATACCGTGCAGCCCCCGTGAGGGCCAATGGGATTGTTCTTTTGCTGCCTCTTCTGTGGCCCCATGTGCAGCCCATGTGTTGGCGCCAATGGTGGCTTCTGTGCTGCCTCTTCTGCGGCCCCATGGCCAGCCCATGTGGTGGTGCCAATGGTGGCTTCTGTGCTGCCTCTTCTGTGACCCCATGTGCAGCCCATGTGGTGGCGCCAATGGTGGCTTCTGTGCTGCCTCTTCTGTGGCCCCGTGTGCAGCCCATGTGGTGGCGCCAATGGTGGCTTCTGTGCTGCCTCTTCTGTGGCCCCATGTGCAGCCCATGTGGTGGCGCCAATGGTGGCATCTGTGCTGCCTCTTCTGTGGCCCCATGTGCAGCCCATGTGGTGGCGCCAACGGTGGCTTCTGTGCTGCCTCTTATGTGGCCCTGTGTGCAGCCCATGTGGTGGTGCCAATGGCGGCTTCTGTGCTGCCTCTTCTGAGCCCCATGTGCAGCCCATGTGGTGGCACCAATGGCGGCTTCTGTGCTGCCTGTTCTGTGGCCCCATGTGCAGCCCATGTGGTGGCGCCAATGGCGGCTTTGGTGCTGCCTCTTCTGTGGCCCCATGTGCAGCTCATGTGGTGGCGCCAATGGCAGCTTCTGTGCTGCCTCTTCTGTGGCCCCCTGTGCAGCCCATGTGGTGGCACCAATGGTGGCTTCTCTGCTGCCTCTACTGTGGCCCCATGTGCAGCCCATGTGGTGGCACCAATGGTAGCTTCTGTGCTGCCTCTTCTGTGGCCCTATGTGCAGCCCATGTGGTGGCGCCAATGGTGGCTTCTGTGCTGCCTCTTCTGTGGCCCCATGTGCAGCCCATGTGGTGGCGCCAATGGTGGCTTCTGTGCTGCCCCCGTCATCGCACCAATGACGGCTCCACCTGTGCTGCTCATGGATGCTTTGATTCTACTGCCCCTGGCATGGAAAACATTTTCTAATGGGACAATCCCTTCTTGTAGATTGTGCTTGTAATGGAAAAAGCCCTCCCTCTAAAACCCCTTATGATTGGGTCTTTATCTTGTTGCGTGGGACCCTGTGACTGTGTGTGTCATTCTACGTGGCGCAACCAACATACGCGATGCAAGGTCCTTGTATTGTTACCATCAGATGCTGGGCCTCATAAGATGGGGAACCCCCTGCTGTGTATGTCCATGTGATTAGACCCTCACACAAGGAGTAGGCCACTTTCCAGAGCCTGACAGTTGCATAGGGGTACTTGTGACAGGGGTTTCAGAAGCACTCAGTGCTGTGCAAGCACCAGCGGGAACTGTGCTACAACAGCTCTTTTAATGCTCAGTGCTTCCCCCTAGAGGACTGATCTACAGCGGGGTGGAAGGAGAACTTACACAGTTTCTGGAGGAAATGCGAAACAAACAGGGAACGCACTGGAGTAAAATCCCTGTTACAGAGAGAGGCTGGCGAAGGGATTTCTATGCTACATTTTTGTCTAGAGTTTAACACCAGCTTCAGAAATGAGTAGATTTCTGTTTCCACTGAGTCAGTCAAATTGTTGGTGAATGAGATGCCACTCATCGTCAATGTACATCAAAGGTACATTGACGGTGAGGGCAAATGAAGAGAGGTGCCATGCTCCCTGGGCATGGGGCTGCTCGAGGCGTGCACGGTGAGGGCAACTGAAGAGAGGTGCCATGCTCCCTAGGCATGGGGCTGCTCGAGGCGTGCACGGTGAGGGCAAATGAAGAGAGGTGCCATGCTCCCTGGGCATGGGGCTGCTCGAGGCGTGTACGATGAGGGCAAATGAAGAGAGGTGCCATGCTCCCTGGGCATGGGGCTGCTCGAGGCGTGCACGGTGAGGGCAAATGAAGAGAGGTGCCATGCTCCCTGGGCATGGGGCTGCTCGAGGCGTGCACGGTGAGGACAAATGAAGAGAGATGCCATGCTCCATGGGCATGGGGCTGCTCGAGGCGTGCACGGTGAGGGCAAATGAAGAGAGGTGCCATGCTCCCTGGGCATGGGGCTGCTCGAGGCGTGCACGGTGAGGGCAAATGAAGAGAGATGCCATGCTCCCTGAGCATGGGGCTGCTCGAGGCGTGCAAGATGAGGGCAAATGAAGAGAGGTGCCATGCTCCCTGGGCATGGGGCTGCTCAAAGCGTGCACGGTGAGGGCAAATGAAGAGAGATGCCATGCTCCCTGGGCATGGGGCTGCTCGAGGCGTGCACGATGAGGGCAAATGAAGAGAGATGCCATGCTCCCTGGGCATGGGGCTGCTCGAGGCGTGCAAGGTGAGGGCAAATGAAGAGAGATGCCATGCTCCCTGGGCATGGGGCTGCTCGAGGCGTGCACAGTGAGGGCAAATGAAGAGAGGTGCCATGCTTCCTGGGCATGGGGCTGCTCGAGGCGTGCACGGTGAGGGCAAATGAAGAGAGATGCCATGCTCCCTGGGCATGGGGCTGCTCGAGGCGTGCACGATAAGGGCAAATGAAGAGAGATGCCATGCTCCCTGGGCATGGGGCTGCTCGAGGCGTGCACGGTGAGGGCAAATTATTATTATTATTATTATTATTTATTTTTGTAGAGCGCGTAGTCACCCTGAGGTATCCCAGCGCTAAAAAAAACCCTATCTCTTCAGTTCAGCGGGCCGAGGGCAAAGCAAAAAAAGGGGGGGGGGACAGAAGATCAGGGTTATGGGTAAGCATGAATCATTGGGGAAAAGGTGAGTCTTGAGCCGCTTTCTGAAGCGAAGGTATTGTGGTTCGAGTCGCAGGTCGCGGGGGAGCGAGTTCCAGAGGCGTGCAGTATGAACTGAAAAACGTCTTCCTCCTATGCGGGCTTTCTTGAATCTTGGGGTGGTGATGAAGTTTTCTGTGTCCGAACGGAGGGATCTTGTGGATTTATAGGGTGTGATGAGTTTCCTGAGAACAGGGGGGCCTTGATTTTGTAGTATTTTGTGGGCTAGGCACAGGGCCTTGAATTTGACCCGCTCCCTTATGGGAAGCCAGTGGAGGAGTTTTAGGGCAGGTTTAGCCGAATTTCTGGCAGGGGTGTTTGTGATAATCCGGGCCGCAGTGTTCTGGATTCTCTGAAGCTTGTTAAGGGTCGCTTCAGGAGCGCCTAGGTAGATCACATTGCTATAGTCAAGCCTCGAGAGTTGTCATGCCATGCTCCCTGGGCATGGGGCTGCTCGAGGCGTGCATGGTGAGGGCAAATGAAGAGAGATGCCATGCTCCCTGGGCATGGGGCTGCTCGAGGCGTGCACGATAAGGGCAAATGAAGAGAGATGCCATGCTCCCTGGGCATGGGGCTGCTCGAGGCGTGCAGGATGAGGGCAAATGAAGAGAGATAACAACAATTAAGTTCTTCTGTGCACTCTATTTTTAATCTATTTATCCAATGGTTTTCATGCAAGTTCCTTTTGCGCTTCACCATCCTAGCACTGTGTCTGGCAGTGCTCATATATGATTCCAGCTACGTGGGTCAGACGAATCTGTTCCTTAGGATGTGTGCACTTTTCCATAAAACAAAAGCGTTTCTTTACCAAAATGGCCGCCACTATTAGTTCACATGGTTATGATAAATGTTTATTTTTCATTTTATCTCGCCATAGATGCATGGTGATATCTATTCATATAAACACCTGTCGTGAAAAGTAAGTATTTTTCGGACCAGTTAAAGAGGGCCGAATAGTGGACAGGATACTCCGCATTATTGGTCAGCATTTAAGTACCGTTCTTACAGGTAGAAACTGTCACGTGTTTCCGAAGCAGGAAATCGGTTCTCTTGCATTGCCAACCATCGCATCTTTGCGATCGTATGTTTGAAAGTAAGTTAATTTAACGCGTTTAGATTGCGGATGTAACTTTTGGCCTTTTAAGCAACGTGGCTTGAGCTGATTATGTGCGGTTGGTTAAAAAGTCGCTCCGGTATTGTCACGGCTGCCCGGGGGGCTGCGCAGCGGCCCCCCAAGAGGGCGGCCTCCTTAGTGCCACAGGAAGGCACTGGAGTCGTCCGTCTAGTTCCCTGGGCCAGGTCCAGGGAAGACTTCCGGCCGACCCTATTTCCGGAGAGGGGGGAGGAGACAAGGGTACTTAGGCTGTCCCCCGCCCATCTTTCAGCCTCTTGGTGGTCGCAGCTCGTCGATCGTCCGCGCAACTGGCAGCCCCGCACTATTCGTCGCTTCGCCGTGAGTCCGCTTGCCTCCTTCCCCTGCCCCGGCCCTGTCCCTGGACAGCACCAGGTTGACGGGGCCCTGTGGTACGGAATACCAAAGGCGGGGGGGTTGCGGGCTTAGAGCTACGCCCAGTGAAACGGCCTGGGAGGCTGCGTGTGCGGCGGGGGGGTCGTTTACGGCTGGGGGGTCGTGTGTGTCTTCCCGCCGAGCAGGGACTCGGGGGCTCGGTCGGGCCTCGGCGAAGGTCTTCCTTGGGGCATCCGGTCCTTTCCCCCCCCTTTTCGCCATCGCCCCCCCCATGTGGTGGAAGCGCTCAGGGACCTTCTTCGAAGGGAGATTCGCACACCGCCCGAGCGCCTCGTGGCGGGTGCATGCCCGGAGCTATGCTGCATGAGACGGGGGGGCTAGGGGGGAGATTGGACCATTCACGTGCGGGAGCTGTGAGGCAAGCCGGGTAAACCGCAAGCCCCCATACCCGCAAGCCCTTATATGCAGCCCGTATGTGTTCGGGGAGGGGATGTGGTCCGTCGGCTGCGCTGCCGACTTTGGGTGCAGGAAACCAGGGTTCGAGCCTCGAGATCGCGTCCTGTGATCCTGGGCAATGCACTCTACCTTCCCGTGCCTGAATATGTAATGTAAATACGGTGCCTACTTGCAGCTGCCGACCTGGGTGCAGGTAACCGGGTGAGCCTCGAGGTCGCGTCCGGTGATTTTGGGAAAAAATCTCTTAATTCCCCCATGCCTGAATAGGTAATGTAATACGGTGCTCATGTGCAACCGCCGACTTCGGCGCAGGTAAATAGTGTTCGAGCCTCGAGGTCGCGTCCGGTGATTTTGGGAAAATCACTTATTTCCCTGTGCCTGAATGTGTAACGTAAATACGGTGCTCATGTGCAGCCGCCGACTTTGGCGCAGGAAACCAGGGTTCAAGCCTCGGGGTCGCGTCCTGGGATTTTGGGATAATCACTATTCTCCCTGTGCCTGATTAGGTAACGTAAATAGGGTGCTCATGTGCAGCTGCCGACTTTGGGGCAGGAGGCAAGGTCTGCCGGCCAGAGGCCCAGGTGTGGGGAGAGTTCCGTGGCCGGTTGGCTAGGCCTGATCCGCTCTCCCTTAAGCTGCAGGTCGACTCCCTGTGCTGCTTGAGGGATATCCGGCAAACCGAGGTGTGTCCTCGGCATTACGCTCTACTTCGTTTGGTAGCCAAACCAGAGAACCCCCCCCCGTCCGGATGGGCTAGCTTCCCTATCCCACATTGATGTAGGGCTTGCCCCCCTCCCGTGAGCCCCGGGCAAGCACGGATTACAGGCAGGAACCGGTTCCCGAGCTGCCCGTTGCCAGTGTGGGGCATGCCCGGGGGGGGAGAGTTCTTAGGGGGCTCGGTCACGGTGATTCAGGGTGGGGGAGACTGTCTTCCTGTGAGGCTTTCCGCTGGGAAAGGCGGAGGAGCAGCTACTGTGGGGGTGTGTATAGTAATTACTCTCACTTTGTCCCACACAGATCCCACCGATGATCCATAGAGCCACCGGGACCTTCCGCTAGTGATAAAGGAGTGTAAGTGGGTCAGCAGGAACAGTGGGGGCACCAAGAGCAATTGAGGCATAAGATGGCCATAGAATAAGCACAAATGAGGGGGGGCTTTGCAATCTAATATTTGCTTCATTTTAATACAGATTCTTGGAAACTCGCCGGATCGGACCTGTCAGGCGCACTAGCTCTAATCCAAGATAGTAAGTAAAGAGCGGGTCTGGGCGTCGCAGAAGGGACATCTGAGGATGTGTGGTGTGCCTGTTCAGGTTGTTGTAGGCTGTAGCTCACGACGGTTTTTCTTTCAGACTGAGGCGACCCGAGCTCGAGGGATGGATCGCCAGGGTTCCCCTTCACGATGATGTCCCAAGTAGAGGAAACCCAGCAGGGCACCCCTCAGGACGTACAACTAGCGGCCATCATTGAACTTGCCAAGCCCAAGGGCCTGGCCTGGGCTGCGGACCTATTGAAGGCCAGCAACCCCGATGATTCAGGGGTCATTTCTGGTGGCTCTCCCACGGGGCAGGAGCCTATCGAGGAGGCTGGCCCGTCCCGGTCCAAGCGGATTCGCAGGGCCACTGTGAAAGACTTCCCGGCGGACGCACCGCCACCTAAGAGCCGGCCTGTGCCTACCTCCAGAGGTGCACCAGGGCCCGCCCCGCAGCCCGTGTCCCTAGGAACTGTCCCCCCCCACGATCGGCGGCCCATCGCACACGAATTTCGCTACCACTGAGGACTTGGGTAAGCTCAATGACACTCTAAAGAGCTTCATGGAGGAGGTCAGATCTGGCCTCTTGAGGGCTGGAGCAACCGGCGGAGCCTCACCTGCAAACTGTTTGGGGGGGGGTTTGACTCCGGCAGCAAATGTATGGGCTCTCCAAGGGAAAGGCATGCAGGCCACAGAGTTGCCCAACCTTGGGGGTTCCTCCCGCAGTGACACAGGCAAGAGCATAGATGTTGTAGCGACGGGGCCAGCTGTGGCCTCCGGGCTGGTGGCTGCGTCTGCTGGGACCCCAGGGCTAGGCCTGGCACTGGTGAGGGGGGAACGGCAGCAGCTAGTTGGGGGGAGTCGCTGGCAGCGCAACCTACTGCCGTCTTTCCCCAGCTGGTCCCCTCCCCCCTCCAGGCGTTCCTCCCACCGCGCCGCAGCCGGGATTTTGACCACAGCAGTGGCAGTTCAGTCAGCAACAGATAAGAAGGAGGTCACCCACGCTCCTCTACTGTCAGGTCATAGCTCGTTGTCATGGGAAGTGCCTGTGGCAGTGAAAGAATTTATTTGGAGGCGTGAATTTCTGGACATTTTTTCCTTACTCTTGTCGGGCCAACACGGCAAAGATGCCCGGAGGGTTGGGGGGAAAGAGGAGGACAAGAAAATCAGGTTTCAGCAATGGCCAGAGAAGTCCATTGACAACTGGCTGTCCGCCTTCTCCATCCTTCAGTCCGTCATCCTTGAAAAATTCCCCGAGCAAGGTCAGGCGCTTGTCCTTTACCAAAGGTTAATCCATACTGAGGCACAGAAGTGGGGGGGAGAAGGGTGGCTCAACTACGACTGGGAATTCAGGAAGAAGATGGCTATATGCCCGGAAATGGAGTGAGACCAAAAAGAGGTCCAGCTGTGGATGGACCACATGGGATCTCGTGGAGCGCAGAGCACAGTCACCCAGCCAAAGGCCACGGGGGAGGGGGCTCTCCTCCAGGGCCCAGCCAGTCCAGCACGAAACCTTTCAAGCAGTCCTTTCGGGGGCGCGCAGGGGGGGCAACAGGGGGGGTCAAGAGAGTCTCGCCAGGGACGCGCAACCTCTTCAATGCAGGGGCATGCTCTTGGGGGAGCAAGTGCAGGTTCCAGCATGTGTGCAGCAAATGCGGGGGCCGTCACGCTGCGACCACGTGTCAGTCCAAGCAGGACAAGAATCCATCAGACACTTGTAAACAGGCCAGTTGAGACAGCTCTGCCAAAATCAGTTGCATCCCCCGCCACCCCCCCGGACTCGCCGCCTTGCAGCTCGCTCCCACTTGTCACCCGCCACAAGGGTATCCGGTCCCTGGTACTTCCCAGCACGTCTGCATCCCCCGCCTGCAAAGGGCCATCCCCAGTGAACCTGCACAATATGCTCCATCTCCTTAGGAAGTATCCCAACAAAACAGACAGTGCGCTCTTGCTGGGGGGGTTCTCTGAGGGCTTCATTATCCCGTTCATAGGCCCGTTGTCCTGCAAGGAGGCAGACAACCTCAAATCAGCTAGAGACCTCCCGGCGGTAGTGCAGGAGAAAGTCAGGAAGGAACTATGACTGGGGAGGGTCGCAGGTCCGTTCAGAGTGCCTCCGTTGGAGAACTTTGTGGTTTCCCCTCTGGGGCTGGTACCCAAGAAAGAACCAGGGACCTTCAGACTTATCCACCACTTATCCGACCCGTAGGGGGACTCAGTGAACCATGGGCTCCAAGAGGGTGTTTGCTCTGTGTCATATTGTACACTGGATGTGGCACTGGACCTTGTCAGGAGGGCGGGCAAGGGGGCCTGGCTAGCAAAGGCGGACATTGAGTTGGCTTTCTGTTTGCTACCAGTGCACCCAAGCAGCGAACACCTGCTGGGTTTCAAGCTAGACGGCCTGTACTTCTTTGACAAATGCATGCCCATGGGGTGCGCGGTGTCCTGTGCCTTCTTTGAAGCTTTTAGCTCCTTCCTGCAATGGGCGTTACAGCATTCCTTCGGGGTGGCAGGAGTCTCCCACTACCTAGACGATTTTCTATTCATCGGGAGGGATGGCACTCAGGAATGCAAGGCGGCACTTACAAGTTTTCAGACCCTCGCACAGCAGCTTGGCGTCCCCCTAGCTCCTAAACAGACTGAAGGGCCAGCGGAGTTCCTCACCTTCCTAGGCATAGAACTGGACACGGTTGTAGGCGAAGCCAGGTTGCCAGCAGACAAAGTGCGTGACCTGGGCCAGCAGATTAGGCTAGCGGTGGGGAAGGATAAGGTCTCCCTGGCTTTCATTCAGAGCCTCCTGGGGAAACTTAACTTTGCTGCCAGAGTAATTCCAGCAGGAAGGGTATTTGCGCACAGGATAGCCAGAGCCACAGCGTCAGTTAAAAAGAAGCATCACATGGTCAAGCTGAGCAGAGACATGAGGGAAGACCTACTCATGTGGGTGGACTTCCTGGACAATTTCAATGGGTCTGTCATCTGGCGCGCGCCCTGGGCCAATAGCACTGAACTGGTGCTTTTCACAGATGTGTCAGGCCGGGAAGGGTTCGTCGTGATTATGGACAGGGAGTGGTGTGCCGAGAAGTTGGTGAACGCCTGGCACAAGAGAAAGATCACGTCCAAGATCACTGTATTGGAACTCTTCACCATAGTTATCGCTTTTCACTTATGGCCTGGGGTGCTGGCAGCGAAAAGGGTTTTGTTTTGGTCGGATAACTTAGCCGTGGTGCAGGCCATCAACACACAGTCAGCTAGTTGTCCCCTGGTGTTGTGCTTGCTGTGAGAGCTAGTGAGGACATGCCTGAAGAACAATGTGGAATGGAGGGCTAGGCATATTCAAGGGGTTCTAAACGTAGCCGCTGACGCTCTTTCTCGCTTTCAGTGGCACCGCTTCCGGGAGGCCTGGCTGAGAGCGAGAAAAGGAATGACCCCTTTCCCGCCACACTTGTGGCTGCTTCTGAAGTGGAACAACGGATGAGGGGTCTGGGAGAGCGGTCCTTAGCTCCAAGGACGGCGAAGCGTTACAGGAGCTGTGTTACAAAATTTTGTGCGAACACCAGGGCATGGGAGGAGGACCGGGCTACCATGGAACTCAGAGTGCAACAATTCTTGCTGTGGGCCAAGGATGGGGGGAAATCCCACCCGTGGATCTTGGGTCACCTGTCTGCCATCAGCCACCATGCCAGGTTACGGGGACAGTTCGACCCCACCAAAGCCTTTGTTATCAAAGCTGCACTGCAGGGGTGGGCTAGGAATGAACCGCGACCGCCTGACAGCAGGTCTCCCATTAGTTACCCCATTCTACAAGGGATGCTCGACTGCATGACTAGGGCCACCTGCTCGGGGTATGAGGCAACCGTATTCTCAGCCTGCTTCGCACTGGCTTTCTTTGGGGCCTTTAGGATCGGGGAACTGGTGGCGCGATCTAAGTTGGACACCTCCAGGGTGGCCTTGAACACCAAAGACATAGACTTAGATTCGGGCTGTCTCAGGATGGTAGTGAGGCAGTCCAAAACAGACCAATCCGGGCGGGGGAGGCTGGCCTGTTGCAAAGCCTGGGGGATGCCAGATACTGTCCTCTACTTTGGGTCAGAGCCTACTTGGCCCTTCACCCTGGGGGGGGGGGGCGGGATACCTACTTGTGCACGAGGATAGGTTTCCGGTCACAAGGTTCCAAGTAGATTACATCCTGCAGGATGGCCTACGATTGTCGGGGCAGGCAGACGGGGCCAAAAAGTTCAGTAGCCATTCCTTCAGAATTGGGGCAGCAACCACGGCATTCCTAGCGGGGATGTCACCTGAGAGTATCAAGCAAGTGGGGCGCTGGGAGTCTCAGTGCTACAAACGGTACATCAGGCCCTAGGCGTGAGGGTGGTGGGCGGCTGCTCAGGGCTCCTCCCTCCGACATGTGTAAATTTGGAATCACGAGTGAGGCCTAGACGTTTGCCGTGTTGTGCTATGTTGTAATTTAGATGTGATGTGCAGTTTGTTCACCACTACAATAAATATTTTCAAACCCACCATTTCTTTATTTATCAGGAACCAAAGTGTGGGTAATTGGCCATTCAAGCATCACGAGACTGGCTCAGTAGGCGGAGGTCAGAAAATGGCGGCACGGCTTCACCGCCACGGATATTACGTGGCTGGGCTATCCGGGAATGAGTTGGAGTGAGCTGACCAGGAAACTGCATTAGAGACTCGGGGGAGGGGGGCCTCCACCGCACTTGGTGGTAATTCACTTGGGAGGAAATGACCTGACCACACTAGGGAGGAGAACTCTGCTCCAAGAACTCTGCTCCGCCCACCTCTTTCGGGGGGGGGGGGGGGCATGAGTAAGGGAGTGGACTGGTGGTCCACGGATGGGAGGGGTGGCCCCTCCCAAGATTTGGTATACACCAACTGGCGACGGCCACGGTGTAATTTAGGCTTATCAGACGGGCAGGCGGCATATGGGTTGGCCTGCCCTGGGATCGCCCGTAAGATAACCCACCATGTTGGCATATTGGTTATGCTAATAAACCTGCAGCAAATTTCTCCACTAACAAGGTGTCGTGTGGTTTATTGATGTATTGTGTGTGGATATGTGACTACAGTTGCCGATATTGGCACTATGAGGGAAGACATTGACATGCACATTTGGAACTTACGCGGTTGAATCCGCTTTACCTGCATAGCCCCCACAGCAAGAGACGTGAAGTTTTTTCATAGGCGTTCTCATTGCGGGATATATAAGACTTGAGCGGTAAACTTGGGTATACGTTCCGGAATGTGTTTCTATCTGATTATGTGCGGTGGGTTTAAGGTTGCACTGCAATTACGTGAAGACACTAATTTATATGCCAAGAACACACACGGTTAAGTCCGTTTGTACAGTAGAGCTGCCAAGGCAAGAGACGCTCATAGATCATGTTACTGTTTATAACTCATTCCTTGAAATCTAATATAAGGGCACCCAGTCATTTTTGATGATCAACATTGTAAATTTATGATGTTATTATGTAATACAGTGTATGAACGAGAATTGAATACCTATGTTGAGATTTTGCTCACTAGGTTTTTCTGTATTTTTCCTTTAGACCCCTCATGAAGGGTCGTAGAATGACCCGACATGCATTGGGCACACTACAAACTGGTTTTGGATTAAACTGCCAGTTATGAAATTCATGATTCAATTACATTGAATTCATACATGAGATACATGGATGAATAAAAATTCATGAAATAATCAACAATGGAGTTTGTTTGAAAATCTTTCAAGAATTGAGTATAACACAGTAAAGAAACGCTTTTGTTTTATGGAAAAGTGCACACATCCTAAGGAACAGATTCGTCTGATCCACATAGCTGGAGGCAAATGAACAGAGATGCCATGCTCCCTGGGCATGGGGCTGCTCGAGGCATGCACGATGAGGGCAAATGAAGAGAGATGCCATGCTCCCTGGGCATGGGGCTACTCGGGGCGAGCACAATAAGGGCAAATGAATACAGATGCCATGCTCCCTGGCAGGGCCGGCTTTAGCGCTGATGGCGCCCAGTGCAATAATCATTTTTGGCGCCCCCATACCCCATGACATCTCCTCTCACTACCGCCAGGCAAAAGTACCCCTCATCTCTCCAATCATAAGTGATTTCAAAATACAGCACCCTCCCTGAGGTCAGCACCCCCCTCCACAGATCAGCGCCCAGTGCAGCCGCACCAGTTGTACTGCCCTAAAGCCGTCCCTGCTCCTGGGCATGGGGCTGCTCAAAACGTGCATGATGAGGGCAAATGAAGACAGATGCCATGCTCCCTGGGCATGGGGCTGCTCGAGGCGTGCACAATGAGGGCAAATGAAGACCAATGCCATGCTCCCTGGGCATGGGGCTGCTCGAGGCATGCATGATGAGGGCAAATTAATCTTTTCAAATGTGACACCACTTGCCTTGGATTCCTTCTCAGGGTTCAATACATTGCTCTACTGGTGAGATAAGGGGCTGTACTCACCAGAAGCCCACCCTAGAAGAAAGATGTCCATGGAGCACAGCAGGAGCAGGTGAAAAGAAAACAAGAATCAGGATTAGTGATAGCAATATGACACTTGACGAGTAAAACATTGTGGAAGATGGTAAGAGACCTGCAGATACTTTCATCAAGTGGGACAGCATTATTATATATTCAATCAAACCACAAGCAAGAAACAAAAGCAATTTTACTCAACAGGTTAATCCCCCATCCGGTTTGTAAAGCTCCTTTTTCACATTTAGGAACATGTCTGTTCTTGCCCAGTGGCCCTTGTCCTTGATCTTTAATCACAGGGCCCCTTGTCCTTCTGGCAATCCCTTTATTTGAAAAGTGCGCTATATCACCCTCTCTTTTCTTCATCCTTGGCCCGTCTAATGTGAAAGTGCGGTATATCACCCCCTCTTTTCTTCATCCTTGGCCCGTCTAATGGGAAAGAGCGCTATATCACCCCCTCTTTTCTTCATCCTTGGCCCGTCTAATGGGAAAGAGCGCTATATCACCCCCTCTTTTCTTCATCCTTGGCCCGTCTAATGGGAAAGAGCGCTATTTCACCCTCTCTTTTCTTCATCCTTGGCCCGTCTAATGGGAAAGTGCGCTATATCACCCCCTCTTTTCTTCATCCTTGGCCCGTCTAATGGGAAAGTGCGCTATATCACCCCCTCTTTTCTTCATCCTTGGCCCGTCTAATGAGAAAGTGCGCTATATCACCCCCTCTTTTCTTCATCCTTGGCCCGTCTAATGGGAAATTGCGCTATATCACCCCCTCTTTTCTTCATCCTTGATCCGTCTAATGGGAAAGTGCGCTATATCACCCCCTCTTTTCTTCATCCTTGGCCCGTCTAATGGGAAAGAGCGCTATATCACCCCCTCTTTTCTTCGTCATTGTCCTGTGTATCTAGGCCTTGTTCCAGGGATTCTGCTCAGGAACAGAACTACGCTTGGGATCATAGAACACCAGCATGTAGGGACTGAGTCACTATACCACCTTAATATCTATGAGCCAGAGTCCGACTAGCTATCGTGTGTCACTTGCCCTCCTAACCTTTCCAGAGAAACAAGTGATTTGGTACCCGAGAACACAACACTCTCGATTATCTCATGGATCGTGGTAGTAGGACACACCCTTTCGCTCTCTCACTCGTAGTTGTCCACAATAAGACACGCAATGGAAATGCAATCGGTCTCGCATCTGTTTGAGCTGGAGCTATTGGCATTTTAAATGGCAATGTATTTTACTGATGTGTTATGGAGTGTATGTATGTGGTGTGTAGAGGAACTATGAGAGGGAATTGGATTAGTTAGTTGTTTGATTGTGTGGTGTGGAGTGGATTTGCGTAGTGGCATTATGTGGCATTGTCTGCTGTGGAAATATATGGTTACCATTTATGTGGCATTCAGTGTAGTGGCATTATGTGGAGTGGGATTGTGTGTTGTAAAGTGGTAAGTAGTACAGTTTAATTATGTGTTGTGCTGTTGAATTTTGCCGGCACGATGTGGAATTGTGTTGTGTGGATTGGATGTATGTGGTGTGTTGTGTAATTGTGTTGTTGAGTTGTATTATGTGGTTTGGTCTTAAATTATGTGGTTCGGATTGGAAATGTGTGGAGATGAATTGAGTGGCATGGAACTGTGTGTTTTTGGTGACAGAAAGAACAGATAGGTAGGAGCTAAGCATCAGATCTGTGTGTTTAAAAAAAAGGAAATAGTTGGAGCTATTGGCATTGTAAATGTCTCTTACCTATGTGTTATGGATTGGACTGGATGTATGTGGTGTGTACCAATTATGTGGGTTGGATTGGACTTGTTAGTCGTGGTATTGTGTGGTGTGAAACTGTGTGGTGTGAATTTGCGTAGTGGAATTTTGTTGTATGGTTTGCAGTTGTATTATGTGGATAGTAATTACGTGTTTTTGAGTGTATTGAAATTATGTGGAGTGGGACTGTGTGTAATCGAGTGTAAGTATTTGGAATGGCATTTTGTGTTGTGGAGTGTTAGGCAGTGGAGTTTAAAGAAGACATGCACAATTGAATGACTATTAAAAAAATAATTAACAAAAAATGTCTTCTAGTTTTTCTGTCCTTGCAATGCTGGCACCCTCTTCCTGCCTGGTGTAATGCTTGCTTGTTATAGCTTTTATTTTGTTACGAATGGAGGGAAATAAACAATAGGAGGGTAGAGATTGAGAAATAGAACCTGAATTACAACACAATCAGTTCATGGACAATAGTAGAGAATCAACAGATGCAGATTCCGAGGGCACACTGAGGTGGTGCTGAGTAATGCTGAAGTGGTGGTGTGCTGGTGCAGATGTGATGCTCAGGTGATGCTGAATGATACTCCAGTGGTGCTGAGTGATGCTGAGGTAGTGGTATGCTGGTGTGGAGGTGAATATGAGTGTTACTGAGGTGTGCTGAGAGATGTTGAGGTGGTACTGAGTGGCGCTGAGTCATGCTAAGTTGGAGCTGTGCTGAGGTGATGGTGCACTGATGCTGAAATTGTGCTGTGTTGGTGCTGAGCTGCTACTCAATTGGGGCTATGGTGGTGCACTGATGCAGAAATGGTGCTGTGCTGATGTTTATGTTGTGCTGCGCTGGTCCTGAGGTGTTGCTGTGCTGATACTGAGTTGGTGGTGAACCAATAAGGTGATGCTGAGGTGATGATGAGATGGCGCTGAGCGATGCTGAGGTGTTAGTTCATGCTAAGGTGGTGGTGCTGCACTGGTGCTCAGGTAGTGCCGTGCTGGCTCTCAGATGGTGCTAAGTGATGCTGATGTGGTGTTGTGCTGAGGTGGTGGTGCACTGATGTGGATAAGGTGCTATGCTAATGTGGATGTGGTTCTGCTACGGTGCTGAGGTGGTGCTGTGCTAATGCTGAGTTGGTGGTGTACTGATGAGGAGGTGGTGCTGTATTGATGCTGTGGTGGTGCTGAGTGATACTGAGGTGGTGCTGAGTGATTAATATTGAGGTGGTGGTATGTGAAGCTGTGGTGCTGCTGCATGATGTTGAGTTGGTGCTATGTTGAGGTGATGATGTGCTGATGCAGAGGTGGTGCTGCGTTGATGCTGAAGTATTGCTGCATGGTTTCTGAGTAACTGCTGAGTTTGGGCTGCACTGATGGTGGTGCACTGATGTGGAGATTGTGCTATGCTTATGCTGAGATGGTTCTGTGCTGAAGTTGTGGTTCTGTGCTGGTGCTGAGTTGGTGGTACACTAAGGGGGTAGTGCTGTGCTGATGCTGAGATGGTGCTGTGCTTATGTGGAGGTGGTTCAGCACTGGTGTTGTACTGATGCTGAGGTGGTGCTGCACTGATGAGGAGGTAGTACTCTGCTGATGCGGAGATGGGGCTGTGCTGATGCTGAGGTGGTGGTGTTCATGTAGTGCTGTGCTAAGCCAGAGATGGTGCTGCACCGATGCTGAGGTGGTGCTGAGTTGCTGCTGAGGTGGGGCTGCGTTGGAGGTGCACTAATGCTGAGATAGTGCTGTGCTAAAGCTGAGATGGTACAGTGCTGATGTTAAGGTGGTGCTGCACTGGTGCTGAGGTACTGGTGCGCCGATGCTGAGTTGGTGCTGCACTGATGAGGAGGTGGTGCTTTGCTGATGCTGAGGTGGTGCTGAAGTGATGTTGAAGTAAGGCTAAGTGATGCGGATTCCCTCACCACCACCACCCTTTAACAGTATCCCTAAAGGCTCCTTAACCACTAACTTCCAGATGCATTTGATTAGTTATAAAGTGCCACTTATACCACTGTAGGGTGTCAGAGCACTTTGCATCACAAGCAAATTACACAGAGACAATCAATCATATATGTATAAATTTGCGTAAAGTAAATGTTACATAAGGCAGAGGACTACATGGTGTAGGAGTCACAAGTCATAAAAAATTGGTAGGCAACTTTGCTAAAGAGTGCTTGGGCCCCAGAAGCACAAATTCAGATTTGAAAACAGAACACCATAGTTGGGGGGGTCTCTTAAATAAAAAGAATCGATTTCCACCCGGTGAACCCTTTTTGCTACAATAATAATATCTGCTCTAATCTATACTTTGCAATGCATGACAGATATAAATTCCCTGTTCAATGTTAGGATTTTAATTTATAAGCTAGAAAGTAACAGAAAAGCAGTAACCCACGGAGCCTATTTACATTTTATGCCCTTTGTGATCTGCATGGTACACTTTCTTTGCAGCTGGCATATTAACCTTGCGATGAGTCAAAACTTCTTCCACTAGACAACTCCAATCTCTCCAGCATGTTCATTATTCACAGGAGTTATCTTGACAGTTTTATTGTCTGGAAATTGATGGAGGCCAGGAGTGTGTCAGCCAGTGTTTTTAAAAGCAAAATAAACTTGGAAACATTGCCCCTCTGAAGTGAGTATCCAGTACAATCGCACCGCCCTTGTGCCGGCCCTGCATTCGTGTTCTGCATTTATTTAGTGTAGTACATTCAAATGCACATTCTACAGGAGACATTCTTCCAGAAGGAACATTTTGGCCTCAGCACTAAACTGACGAGGAGAGACTTCAAGTTCCTCAGCCAGCAGCCAAGCACAGGTCCTGGAGGGGAGGAAAGAACACAAGCAGCAAGCACATTAAAGTATCATTTGAAGCGTTGATTTAATGGAACTGAGACAATGCCCTGTTTTTAAGTAGTGGTTTAATGTTTTACATGATTTAGAGCCTCAGTAGCTAGAAGGCATGGCTGGCTGCTGCTGGCTTTGGAGCTGGTATTGATGCAGGGAAAGGAAGACAGGAAGAACAAGACGAAGAGAACAAGGCGGTTTCAAGGGACCCGTTAAAAAGGCAATCCATGCCAGTTATAGCCTTGTGGGGCCCAGAAACCGGTCCTAGGAAGCTTGTTTCCGGTCCAGGGAAGGCATGGCTTGGCAGTTCGGGCTGGACTGTTCCCATGAGGCACAGGGTCTGACTGATTTGCATAAGGCCATGTCTGAACTGGGGTGGCAGAGTGGGCTAAAGAACGGTGATGGATCAAACCCAGATCTGTTGACTGGGTGTGAGTGTTTGATTGGTTCTGATGCTCCGTCCATCACCACCCCCTTTTGTACCGCTTTGTTCGCCATAAGTTGGCAGGGTATGCTCAGACGTTGAGTCCCTTGCTCACTTTGCCACTGGATTCAAGCAAGCCTGGCTGAAGATGGCTGAAATGCCAGAAACCGGTCTTAGGAAGCTTGTTTGCGGTCCAGGGAAGGCATGGCTTGGCAGTTCAGGCTGGACTGTTCCCATGAGGCACAGGGTCAGACTGATTTGCATATGGCCATGTCTGAACTGGGGTGGCAGAGTGGGCTAAAGAGCGGTGATGGATCAAACCCAGATCTGTTGACTGGGTGTGAGTGTTTGATTGGTTCTGATGCTCCGTCCATCACCACCCCCTTTTGTACCGCAATTAAATGTAAGCAGCTATGACTGAGCACCCACAGTGTAACATGGGGTTCAAAACATAATAAAATAGCCCCCCCTCCCACGAGCAGATCAACAGACCAAAGCATAATGATATTGTTCTAAGTGCCTGATCCTTGGAGGAAAAAGGAGGGACAAAAAGGCAGGTCTGGCCACTAGTAAGCAAGGATTTTTAAAGGATATTGAAACAAACAAATGAGAAGCAAGGAATGGCATTTGTCCCCCAGAGATATAGGTATACTAATGTATACAAGAGGTCATATGCTTACACTCGACCTAAGGAAAAAGAGACACCTAGGAAGTTTACAATGTTTATTTAAACTATTGTGCTCTAAGAATCAGTACTTGCGCCACAGAGAACACATGCCTTTCAAAAATATCTGCATGGTTAACAAACCACATACCATAAAACGCCCTGCCATGGTATTAGACATACTAGTCTGCTCCCCACCCCTATGCTACTGAAGCAAAACGAATATATGTATGTTATAAATCTCTGGGATATGTGGCGAACCCCGTACCTAGGCATACACTGGTGATGTTCTACATCTCAGATGACGCTGCACTCTTGCTTCAGGACCTTTTCTCCGTGTCTGCTTTACCAGAATCCCTGTCCTCTGTGATATGACAAGATACGTTTATTCGAAAGCAGCAGCTACATTCCTTTATTATGTCTAGGTGCCAGTGTCTGACCACAGAGAATAACAAGGGACAATGTTGTTTGGCCTTGTCTAGGATGTCCAGACTAAATCCCAGGAAAAGAATAAAATACAAAAACTTGCTGATTCCGTGTGAAAACACACTGTGCCACAAAGGCAAGCGTGTTAGTAACATTTGCAAAATCAAAGCGTACTAAAGCATGCTTGATTAGGCTAACATAGGGAAAATGTCATTGGGACATATGAGAAACACACAACAGTCTATCCAGTGTGTAGCACAGGGGCCATGGTAGTAGAGTTGACGAAGGGATTGCTTCATTTTTTTCCAGCACCCACAGTTAGAGGGTCCGTCCAGCGCGGGAGTGGTAGTAGAGTCAATCCAGGGATAGCTCTGTTTGATTTCCAGCACCTACAGTTAGAAAATCTGTCCAGAGTTCGCAGCAAACCCTTTAAACCCCTACATATCGTGTTATTGGGAAAGTGGAGCAAATTATGACGGGTTCTCTGTGCTTAACCTGTGCAGAATGGATCCATGCGCTTCTCTTAGGAATCTTGAGCACCTAGGCTAACTTCAAATATCTTAGACTTAAGGGGGCTTATTTACAAGTCCATTGCGCCGCTGCTGCGAGACTTTTATTGACGCACCAGCAGCGCAATGGGCCTCCTCATATTCACAATGCCATGTAACGTCGCCTTGCATGACTTTTTGGGCATGTGAATGTTTCCTTTTCACGCATAACTCTGTGTGAAAGGGGCATTCCATGG